>NC_053026.1:547005654-547128991 GCF_003073215.2 Triticum urartu
AATTGGAAGAACACGCTTTAATAAAGGCATCTTTGGAAGCACGCATCCTAGCGGTTCTTTCCTTGCACTCATCAATGGAAATTCTCATGGCTTTGAGAGACTCATTGATATCGTGCTTAGGAGGAATAGATCTAAGCTTTAAAGAATCAATCTCAAGAGAAATTCTATCAACGTTTCTAGCCAAATCATCAACTTTAAGCAATTTCTCCTCAAGCAAAGCATTAAAAATTTTTTGTGAATTCATAAACTCTTTAACACTATTCTCAAATTCAGAGGGCATCTTATTATAATTTCCATAAGAGTTGTTGTAGGAATTCCCATAGTTATTAGAAGGATTACTAGGATATGGCCTAGGATTAAAATTCCCTCTATAAGTGTTGTTACCAAAATTATTCCTACCAACAAAATTCACATCCATAGATTCATTGTTATTCTCAATCAAAGTAGACAAAGGCATATCATTACGATCAGAACAAACTCTCTTAGTAGCAAATAATTTCATAAGTTCATCCATCTCTCCACTCAAAACATTGATTTCTTCTATCGCATGCACTTTTTTATTAGAAGATCTTTCAGTATGCCATTGAGAATAATTAACCATAATATTATCTAGTAGTTTAGTAGCATCTCCTAAAGTGATTTCCATAAAAGTGCCTCCCGCGGCCGAATCTAAAAGATTTCTAGAAGCAAAATTCAATCCGGCATAAAACTTTTGTATAATCATCCACAAATTCAAACCATGAGTAGGGCAATTACGTATCATTAATTTCATTCACTCCCAAGCTTGTGCAACATGTTCATGATCAAGTTGCCTAAAATTCATAATATCGTTTCTAAGAGAGATGATCTTAGCGGGAGGGAAATACTTAGAGATAAAAGCACCTTTGCACTTGTTCCAAGAATCAATACTATTATTAGGCAAAGACGAAAACCAAGCTTTAGCATGATATCTAAGCGAAAAAGGAAATAGCTTCAATTTAATGACATCATTATCGACATCTTTTTTCTTTTGCATATCACATAAATCAACGAAGGTATTCAGATGAGTAGCGGCATCTTCACTAGGAAGGCCAGCGAATTGATCTTTCATAACAAGATTCAACAAAGGAGTATTGATTTCACAAGATTCAGTATCGGCAAGAGGAGCAATCGGAGTGCTAAGGAAATCATTATTATTGGTATTGGTGAAGTCACACAATTTGGTAGTATCTTGAGCCATCACGACAAACAAGCAATCCAACACACGAGCAAACAAAATTCAAGCGGGCAAAAGAGGTAAATAGAGAGGGAGGATAGAGAGGGAGAGAGGGCGAATAAAACGGCAAGGGTGAAGTGGGAGAGAGGAAAACGAGAGGCAAATGGCAAATAATGTAATGCGAGAGATAGGGATTGTGATGGGTACTTGGTATGTTGACTTTTTGCGTAGACTCCCCGACAACGGCGCCAGAAATCCTTCTTGCTACGTCTTGAGCTTGCGTTGGTTTTCACCAAAGAGGAAGGGATGATGCAGCGAAGTAGTGTAAGTATTTTCCTCAGTTTTTGAGAACCAAGGTATCAATCCAGTAGGAGACCACGGTCAAGTCCTTCGTACCTGCACAAAACGATAGCTACTCGCAACCAACGCGTTTAGGGGTTGTCAATCCCTTCACGGTCACTTACGAGAGTGAGATCTGATAGATATAATATTTTTGCTATTTTTGGTATAGAGATGCAAAGTAAAAAGTAAGAGCAAAGTAAAAAAAGCAAAGCAATATTAAAGTGATGGAGATTAATATGATGAGAATAGAACCGGGGGCCATAGGTTTCACTAGTGGCTTCTCTCAAGAGTATAAGTATTCTATAGTGGGTGAACAAATTACTGATGAGCAATTGACAGAATTGAGCATAGTTATGAGAATATCTAGGCATGATCATGTATATAGGCATCACGTCCGTGACAAGTAGACCGAAACGATTTTGCATCTACTATTATTACTCCACTCATCGACCACTATCCGGCATGCATCTAGAGTATTAAGTTAAAAACAGAGTAACGCCTTAAGCAAGATGACATGATGTAGAGAGATAAATTCATGCAATATGAAATAAACCCCATCTTGTTATCCTCGATCGCAACGATACAATACGTGTCTTGCTGCCCCTTCTGTCACTGGGAAAGGACATTGCAAGATCGAACCCAAAGCTAAGCACTTCTACCATGGCAAGAACTACCAATCTAGTTGGCCAAATCAAACGGATAATTCGAAGAGACTTGCAAAGATAACCAATTATACATAAAAGAATTCAGAGAAGATTCAATTATTATCCATAGATAGACTTGATCATAAACCCACAATTTATGGGTCTCAACAAACACACCGCAAAAAGAAGATTATATCGAATAGATCTCCACAAAAGAGGGGGAGAACTTTGTATTGAGATCCAAAAAGAGAGAAGAAGCCATCTAGATATTAGCTATGGACCCGAAGGTCTGAGGTAAACTACTCACACTTCATCGGAGAGGCTATGATGATGTACAAGTCCTCCGTGATGACGGCCCTCTCAAACAGAGCTCCGAAACAGGCCCCAAGATGGGATCTCGTGAATACAGAAAGTTGCGGCGGTGGAATTAGGTTTTTGGCCCTTCTTCTGTTTGTTTGGGGGTACGTAGGTATATATAGGAGGAACAAGTACGTCGGAGGAGCACCGAGGGGTTCACGAGGCAGGGGGCGCGCCCTAGGGCGGGGGGCGCCCCCCACCCTCGTGACCGCCTCTCCGATGCCTTGGCGTAGGGTCCAATTCTCCTGGATCACATTCGATGAGAAAATCACGTTCCCGAAGGTTTCATTCCGTTTGGACTCCGTTTGATATTTCGTTTCTTCGAAACACTGAAATAGGCAAAAAAACAGCAATTCTGGGTTGAGCCTCCGGTTAATAGGTTAGTCCCAGAAATAATATAAAAATGGAAAATAAAGCCTAATATAGTCTAAAACAGTAGATAATATAGCATGAAGTAATCAAAAATTATAGATACGTTGGAGATGTATCAAGTATGAAATCAGAAGTATGAGGCCGAAACCTTCCTCGTCTGAGCATGGCAGGAGTAGGATTTCGGGGGCCCTGTAGTTGTGAACCTCCACGGGACTTGAATGGCCGGAGGAGGCGTCGATGAACGCCATGGTGCGACAGTGAAGCTGCACCGGTAGTAGTCTGCGCGGTGGTGGGGGAGCCTCTGCCTGGTAGCATCATCAGGCAGATGGAGGAATGGGGCAGCGACCCATTGACGCGCGCGGACGGTTGGGGCGTGGTTTGTGAGGTCCCCTGCTCGGGACAGCGGCGGCCGATCCACATCGCCGATTGTGGTGACCGGGGTGGACCACTGCAAGAAGGTAGGATGGGCTCTCCGATACACCACTGTTGACAAAACCAAAGCCAAACAACGAGCCATTAGAGAGCAGAAATATTCCATTGGTTATCAAATGTATTTCTGAATATTGCCGCTACATGTTATCCCGAGGTTGGGTAAGACAAGCATCCATAGCATAATGAAGCGTGGCGTATGCATCGTGCATTCATGTGTATAAAAGGTGAGCCCTTCAGGTTGGAAATCTTCAGAAACCATCCATTCATTGACGTACTCTGAAATGTTCACAAGACAATTAGAGTATCAATTGGTAGAGGAAATATTGGTTTCACACGCAAGAGAGAAAAAATAGATATTGATGGGAGAACGGGCACGCGGGAGCGTAGATGGGCAGCAATGCTCCGACCTGTCGAATACAGCCCAAAGAAGTAACCTCCCGCCGCCATCCATCTGTAGATGCGGGTCGATTCCTCCTCTAGCTTCAGGCCGAGGCCTCCTCGTTCTGCAGGTGGTGGCGAGGTGGCTCGGTGGACGGCGACGGGGTGCGCCGGTGGGGAGCATGGAGCACTGATCGGAGATGAAATCTTCAAGAGAAAAGCCGGTTAGTGCTCTCGTCGGCCACAAATGTCTCTATCTCTCCATCAAACACAAGGCTTGATACAAGTACACAAAAACAATTAACTCTCCACGGCGTTGATGCATTTTTGGAAATATAAACTTGGAAGAAGACTGTGAAATTAAAACCAACTAACCAAAACATCGGTTTTTTGCACCTAAACATACAGCTGAACTTCAGACACTGGCTACGAGCACTAGTTACCCGAGCTGTCGTCAAAGCCGAGAGAGTACAAAGGTGACTGGGCATGGCGAGTGCACCGGTGGTTGACGTCGGTTGCCATCAATCTCACTCGTCTGCAGTCATCAAAACCCACGTGGTGTAGGGACGGACGGATCCCGCGGCCAAAATCCAAGCAGAGCCCAACCGGTGGGTGAGGAATTAAGAAGGGAGGAGGGAGAAGACAACAGGGGAGGGTCGCCGGTGATACCACGGCGGCGATTGGTAGAGGAGGCGGCCCCGGCGAAGGTTGGGAGAGGAGATCCAGGGCGACGGCTGTCAGCGGTGCGGGGCCCTGGGCATCGCCCGGGGGCAGCGATGTTGCCTGGGCGATGAAGCTAAGGGGCCTGGTGAGAGTCGGGGATGGGGGCATGGGCCCTGGGCGATGCTCCAGAGTAGTGTCCCGGCGGCGGGCGGTGGCGCTCGGGAGCAGGGGCCCGGCGGCAGGGGGCGGTGCTCGGGAATAGTGTGGAGGCGACAGAGGTGGTTGGGGCGGAGGGCGCGCGGCGCGGTATGGCGTGGAGCTGGCCGGCGCGTGGTGGCGGCGCATCTGGGGCGTCGTCGGTGGTTAGAGACGGGGGCGGCGATTGGGAGCAAGGTGGGGGCGCCGCGTGCGGTGGACTGAGGCAGGGCACGCTCAAGGCAGGGCACGCTGTGCCCTCAGGCCCACAATCCACCATCCGCTCCCCATCTGACGGACTGCAGCGAGTCAACCTAAAATTGGACCAGTCCGCTCGATCCTTTTACTTTCTCACGCACGCGATGCACGACGCGCGGCTCGTACTCGCCCTCGCCGAGCCCCATCGAGCGGAGGAGCTCCCGAATCACCCGCGTCTCCCGAGGTTCGTCCGTGGAGGAGGCACCCGCCGCCGCTGCCGACGGAAGAGATGGCCGTCCGCCGTCGCCGTCCATGGTTCGCTGGCATCCCCTTCTTCAGTTCCACGCGCGATGACGCGAGGCGAGCTGCTGGTCCCGTCGCCGAGGGGAAGGGAGACGAGCTGCTCCGGCTGCTCCTCCAGGACATGAGGAAACGACCTCGACGGCCGCCCACCTCTGGCTGCTCCATCCGCCTACCCTCTGGCGGCTGCCTCCGCACGTTCTGACGGCCCGTCCGCCCGCCCGCTCGGACTACCACGGGCGCCCTAGACAGAAGCAGCGAGGACATGTCTGTACTACACACGAACAGCAAACTCATTTAGCAGTTAGCACTGGACAACTCCAGGATACAAAATTCAGTAAAATGAAAATAGGGACAGCATCAATAAAGTGTTTAATCTGCAGAATTTAGTACCGAAAATGAACTGAAGAAGAGTTGAACTGAGGCATTCATTAGACAATCAATTAGAAAATAAAATCAAAATGAGAATTGAACAATGTACAATCTTTGAGCATTAGTAACTCAAATTTGGCAACAGCAATCTGTTCTTACATAATCCTTGAAGTACATAAATTAGGCCAATCTACTAGCACACTTAGGCCACGAAAGACTATAGTCAGCCCCCAAAATCCAAAATACTATTGTCATCTTTGTTCAAAATACTAGTCAAAATGTCCAAAATACTATCTAACAAGCTTGTACATGTTAGAACAGATCTTCATCATAAACACCACCAGGGGGAGCCATCAACAGTTGTGTGTACCTGACATTTGCTTGAGGCTGTACAACATCATCCTTCTCCACTCTTACTTGAGACCATGTGCCATCATTTTTCTTTTGTTGCTACCATGAAAATTCCAGTATTTAGTCTAGAAATGAGTGGTAACAATATATTATGTATAGATGGGAACATACCTTTGCTGTTTTTTTTGGACGAGGCACCTTTAGTTAGTTTGCGCTTCCCCTGTGTAACTTATCAAGCCAACCTCTCTTTATCCTCAAGTTTTTTGATTGAACCTCTTTTTTCTTGAGCTTTGCGGCACTAAGAAACTCACTAGTTAGTTGCACACACTACTAGGGAAAAGTCTAGCAGCAGCGCAGGTTTTAGACCTATCAGTAGCGCAGGGTTATGCGCTATTGATACGCCGCTACAGCTAACGTGTAGCAGTAGCGTGCCTCCTCCCACGCTACTGCTAAATCGACTTACTAGTAGCGAGTTCCCGGAGGAGCGCTACTGGTAATTAGTAGTAGCGCTTCTCCCTGCCCGCGCTGCTACTATTATTTCGTATTTTATTTCTTTTTAATTTCATGTTGTATTCGTACACATTTACATTGTTTTCATACAACAGAAATTTAGAAATTGTTTTTACATCATAATGAGTTATTACATCGCGGGGTGAAAGAACCGGTGGACTAGTTTCAAGTGGATGGACATCCACTTGAAACTAATCCGCGGTTCTTTCACCCAATGATATAATAAATATCATCATCATATCATTGGTCACTAGTCGTAATCATAAGTACTCCTCACATCATCAACTCTAACACATTGTATCACATAAAAAACATATTGTACCTCATAGGACCTACTACATTCTCTTAGGACCTACTATATTCTCTAAGGTAAAATAGCAAAATACAAGATAGCCCCTGACTCTCCATTATGGAGAATGGAGATTATCCTGTCTTCAATTCTTGCCTTTCGCTTAATGTTACTTCCATGAACCTCCTTGCGAATGTCCAAACATTTTTCCATTCTTTGATTAGCATGTGTTCACCACTTTTAGAAATCCGATATGCACAGGTGAGCTCCTTAGATTCACCTGGCTGCATGTTCATAACTGCAAGGCGACCATTCTGATACATCAGATGAGTCACACAATCCATCGGGATTTCCTATTGAAAGACATAGTAATAACTTCGTAGTTAGCAATGATGTACTAGTTTTAGGAGTATGCAAAAGATGCACGGATGTCGTAATAGTAAAAAATCTTACCAGGGTATCTCCGTAGAAGTTAACGTGGTTCAACACGTGCACTAGTGGCACGTATTCACCATAATTTGGAGGAGTTCGATAATAGGTATTGTAATTCTCAAGAAAAGTACAATAAGCAATCAGATGACTTTTCTCCTTATAAGTTAATTCGGAGCCATCAGTGTAGTGGATTTTGTCTACCATCTTCTGCACATTCTTTGAAGATTCAAAATAAGCTGTCAATGGAAATAAGCTGTCAACTATTTTGAAATAAACAATATAAATTAGTTAATAAGTATGTTTGATAAACTCACATTGCGGTAGAATCGGAAGCGTATCAACCAGGACCCAGATGTCCATATTGTCTTGCTCGATGTCAGGATTACCAAGATCCATGGTGACAATCATACCCTCATAAAACCATACATTTTGCAAAGTGCTTCCCAATTTTCGCAACCAAAATGGGTTACGCTCTGAGAATTGTATAGATTTACTTCAAAATCGATATCATGATGGGTCCTTACGTGTATTTTCTTTGTTTCATAATTTTCATGGTATTCAAAACCCATCCTCTCCAAGACATAGCGTCTTGCATGGCATGGGATAAGCTAGTCGAATTGTAAAAGATGAAAATTAAACGTTGAAATAGTTGAATTCATGCTTAATTACGAAAAAAATACACTTGTCGGTGTTGCGTACCGTTTCAACATCGAAGGTCTCCTCGAGCTTAATGCTGAAGCGCCGATCTTCATCCAGCTCAACGAACCTGTCGCACATACCTCGGTCATCGTGGCACCAGCTGCACTCCCCCGGGAGACTGTCGTCGTCCGAGTACGACATTTCCTACGTTCATAATTCCAAGATTAAACTTGTACATATTCTAGCACAAGTCATGCCTAAATTCATAGAAAACTCCGGCATGACCTTTGCTAAAAAAAGGACATATCGAGCGCCTGAAATTTGCCGGAACGGAAATTAATCAACACTCTGGCAAAACATAGGCCACTCGAAGGTGTAACCAAAACATGAAATAATTGCTTAAACTAAAAAATAACAACAAATATGACATGTTCAACTAGTTCTATTAATTCAACTAGTTCTTACTAAATATAAATTTAGTATAAAAAGAAAAAAACTAGTTCTTTCTAAAAATAAAGTAGTTCAACTAGTTATTAATTTACTTACTTTACTAGTTCAACTAAAACTTAACTAGTTCAACTAAAACTAAACTAGTTCTATTAATTCAACTCGTTCTTACTAAATATAAACTTACTATAAATAGAAAGAAACTAGTACATCTAGTACTACTAATTAGCATCTAACTACTACATCTACTACTAATTAACATCTACTACTGCTAATTATACAACTAGTTTACCATCACTACTAGTAATTAATAGCCACTACTTCTAAAAATCATTATCTATGAACCCTAAATTAACATCTACTACTACTAAAATCATCTACTAACTAAGCAAAGAGAGAGGGGGTGGGGGAGGGGTGGGGGGCTTACAGAGGGAGAGACGGTGGCGGGGAGGTGCTCGGCGACGGAGGGGCGGCGAGGGGGGGCTCGGGATCGGGAGGCGGCGGTCCTGGGTGGCGGGCTCGGTCGAGGGCGATGGCGGTGAGGTCAAGGGCGGTGAGAGTGTGGTCGAGGGCGGTAGCGGTGAGGTCGAGGGCGGTGAGAGTGTGGTCGAGAGCGGCGGCGGGTGGCGTTGGTGAGGTTGAGGGCGGGCTTGGACGGCGGCGGTGAGGGCAGGCGCGCTCGGGCTCGGGCGGTGGCGACAGGAGTAGGGGAATAGGCCGGGGGGGAGGAGGACTTAGCGAAATTTTGAGCTGGGAGTGGTTAATTTGAACTAGCAGTATCGCTCATATGGAAAACGCGCTATAGCTAACTTATCAATAGCGCGCTTCAGTGAAAACCGCTACTGCTAATGGAAGCAGTTATATCAGAAATATACATTGGTCATCATTGATCTTTTTGTGTATAATCTAAATAGTCAACATGAATCCTCACTGTACCTGTATAGGTACAGGCGAGGATTCATATTGCAACCACAAATCATACACATATAGTTCAATGAAGACCAAGTGCTCGAGATAGGTTGAGAAGTAGCATATTTAAGGTGGTAAACACCTTGTTCGCTTAGCAGTATGGGACTAAACTTAATTAGTTGCAGTGATACTTAGCAGTAGCGTGTTTTGAAGAAAACCGCTGCTACTAAGTTCTTTAGCAGTAGCGCGTCCATGGGAAGGGCGCTACTCCTATATCTAGCCCGGGGGCAACACCGTGGCAATTAAAATGAATAGAACAATGTACAAACTTTGAACATTAGTAACTCAAATTTGGCAACAACAATCTGTTCTTACATAATCCTTGAAGTACATAAATTAGGCCAATCTACTAGCACACTTAGGCCACGAAAGACTATAGTCAGCCCCCAAAATCCAAAATACTATTGCCATCTTTGTTCAAAATACTAGTCATTATGTCCAAAATACTATCTAACAAGCTTGTACATGTTAGAACAGATCTTCATCAAAAACACCACCAGGGGGAGCCATCAACAGTTGTGTGTACCTGACATTTGCTTGAGGCTGTACAACATCATCCTTCTCCACTCTTACTTGAGACCATGCGCCATCATTTTTCTTTTGTTGCTACCATGAAAATTCCAGTATTTAGTCTAGGAATGAGTGGTAACAATATATCATGTATAGATGGGAACATACCTTTGCTGCTTTTTTTGGACGAGGCAGCCTTAGTTAGTTTGCGCTTCCCCCTGAGTAACTTATCAAGCCAACCTCTCTTTTATCCTCAAGTTTTTTGATTGAACCTCTTTTTTCTTGAGCTTTGCGGCACTAAGAAACTCACTAGTTAGTTGCACACACTACTAGGGAAAAGTCTAGTAGCAGCGCAGGTTTTAGACCTATCAGTAGCGCGGGGTTATGCGCTACGGATAAGGCGCTACAGCTAACGTGTAGCAGTAGCGTGCCTCTCCCACGCTATTGCTAAATCGACTTAGTAGTAGCGAGTTCCCGGAGGAGCGCTACTGGTAATTAGTAGTAGCGCTTCTCCCTGCCCGCGCTGCTACTATTATTTCGTATTTTATTTCTTTTTAATTTCATGTTGTATTTGTACACCTTTACATAAGTTTTCATACAACAGAAATTTAGAAATTGTTTTTACATCATAATGAGTTATTACATCACGGGATGAAAGAACCGTGTGGACTAGTTTCAAGTGGATGGACATCCACTTGAAACTAATCCGCGGTTCTTTCACCCAATGATATAATAAATATCATCATCATATCATTGGTCACTAGTCGTAATCACAAGTACTCCTCACATCATCAACTCTAACACATTGTATCACATAAAAAACATATTGTACCTCATAGGACCTACTACATTCTCTTAGGACCTACTATATTCTCTAAGGTAAAATAGCAAAAAATAAGATAGCCCCTGACTCTCCATTATGGAGAATGGAGATTATCCTGTCTCCAATTCTTGCCTTTCGCTTAATGTTACTTCCAAGAACCTCCTTGCGAATGTCCAAACATTTTTCCATTCTTTGATTAGAATGTGTTCACCGCTTTTAGAAATCCGATATGCACAGGTGAGCTCCTTAGATTCACCTGGCTGTATGTTCATAACTGCAAGGCGACCATTCTGATACATCAGATGAGTCACACAATCCATCGGGATTTCCTGTTGAAAGACATAGTAATAACTTCGTAGTTAGCAATGATGTACTAGTTTTAGGAGTATGCAAAAGATGCACGGATGTCATAATAGTAAAAAATCTTACCAGGGTATCTCCATAGAAGTTAACGTGGTTCAACACGTGCACTAGTGGCATGTATTCACCATAATTTGGAGGAGTTCGATAATAGGTATTGTAATTCTCAAGAAAAGTATAATAAGCAATCAGATGACTTTTCTCCTTATAAGTTAATTCGAAGCCATCAGTGTAGTGGGTTTTGTCTACCATCTTCTGCACATTCTTTGAATATTCAAAATAAGCTGTCAATGGAAATAAGCTATCAACTATTTCGAAATAAACAATATAAATTAGTTAATAACTATGTTTGAGAAACTTACATTGCGGTAGAATCGGAAGCGTATCAACAAGGACCCAAATGTCCATATTGTCTTGCTCGATGTCAGGATTACCAAGATCCATGGTGACAATCATACCCTCATAAAAACCATACATTTTGCAAAGTGCTTCCCAATTTTCGCAACCAAAATGGGTTACGCTCTGAGAATTATACAGATTTACTTCAAAATCGATATCATGATGGGTCCTTACATGTATTTTCTTTGTTTCATAATTTTCATGGTATACAAAACCCATCCTCTCCAAGACATAGCGTCTTGCATGGCATGGGATAAGCTAGTCGAATTGTAAAAGATGAAAATTAGATGTTGAAATAGTTGAAGTCATGCTTAATTATGAAAAAAAAATACACTTGTCGTTGTTGCGTACCGTTTCAACATCGAAGGTCTCCTCGAGCTTAATGCTGAAGCGCCGATCTTCATCCAGCTCAACGAACCTGTCGCACATACCTCGGTCATCGTGGCACCAGCTGCACTCCCCCGGGAGACTGTCGTCGTCCGAGTACGACATTTCCTACGTTCATAATTCCAAGATTAAACTTGTACATATTCTAGCACAAGTCATGCCTAAATTCATAGAAAACTCCGGCATGACCTTTGCTAAAAAAAGGACATATCGAGCGCCTGAAATTTGCCGGAACGGAAATTAATCAACACTCTGGCAAAACATAGGCCACTCGAAGGTGTAACCAAAACATGAAATAATTGCTTAAACTAAAAAATAACAACAAATATGACATGTTCAACTAGTTCTATTAATTCAACTAGTTCTTACTAAATATAAATTTAGTATAAAAAGAAAAAAAACTAGTTCTTTCTAAAAATAAAGTAGTTCAACTAGTTATTAATTTACTTACTTTACTAGTTCAACTAAAACTTAACTAGTTCAACTAAAACTTAACTAGTTCTATTAATTCAACTCGTTCTTACTAAATATAAACTTACTATAAATAGAAAGAAACTAGTACATCTACTACTACTAATTAACATCTAACTACTACATCTACTACTAATTAACATCTACTACTGCTAATTATACAACTAGTTTACCATCACTACTAGTAATTAATAGCCACTACTTCTAAAAATCATTATCTATGAACCCTAGATTAACATCTACTACTACTAAAATCATCTACTAACTAAGCAAAGAGAGAGGGGGTGGGGGGCTTACAGAGGGAGAGACGATGGCGGGGAGGTGCTCGGCGATGGAGGGGCGCGAGGGCGGGCTCGGGATCGGGAGGCGGCGGTCCTGGGCGGCGGGCTCAGTCAAGGGCGGTGGCGGTGAGGTCGAGGGCGGTGAGAGTGTGGTCGAGAGTGGTGGCGGGCGGCGGCGGTGAGGTTGAGGGCGGGCTCGGGCGGCGGCGGTGAGGGCAGGCGCGCTCGGGCTCTGGCGGTGGCGACAGCCGTAGGGGAACAGGCCGGGGGGAAGGAGGACTTAGCGAAATTTTGAGCTGGGGGGTGGTTAACTCGAACTAGCAGTATCGCTCATATGGAAAACGCGCTATAGCTAACTTATCTATAGCGCGCTTCAGTGAAACCCACTACTGCTAATGGAAGCAGTTATATCAAAAATATACATTGGTCATCATTGATCTTTTTGTGTATAAGCTAAATAGTCAACACGAATCCTCTCTGTACCTGTATAGGTACAGGCGAGGATTCATATTGCAACCACAAATCATACACATATAGTTCAATGAAGACCAAGTGCTCGAGATAGGTTGAGAAGTGGCATATTTAAGGTGGTAAACACCTTGTTCGCTTAGCAGTATGGGACTAAACTTAATTAGTTGCGGTGATACTTAGCAGTAGCGTGTTTTGAAGAAAACCGCTGCTACTAAGTTCTTTAGCAGTAGCGCGTCCATGGGAAGGGCGCTACTACTATATCTAGCCCGGGGGCAACACCGTGGCAATTATAGTAGAAGCACTCTTTCACCTAGAGCGCTACTGCTACTTAGTCATTAGTAGCGCTCTTTTTTGAAGCTCGCTACTGCTAATTATCAGTGGCATTTGTTTTTAAGCCGCGCTGCTGCTAAGATTCTGTGTATAAGGTTTTCCCTAGTAGTGACATTTGGGTCAACATTTTCTAGGTCATCACATGGCTTGTTCGTAGCATCCGTAGTTGCATTGAGTTTCTCCTCTAGTTGTGGACCAACGCAATCAAGTGCATCTTCTAATATCAAACCACACTCAAGAGAGTTGGCTACTTTAGCTGCCATAGTGTGAAACTTGTGAGACACACCCCTGTACCAAAGTTGAGCTTCAAACTTTGGATTCTCTACCACATTCCTTCCTTGTCTATCTTGTATGATTCCATTGTGTGCTTCTCTAGTCCATCTCTTTAAGACATAATGTGTTGGTAATGTCTTTATATTCATCAAGTCAAGAACTTTGAGACCATGTCCACGCAATATTCCTGTCCGATTGAACATTCCACAACTACATGAAGCTGTTTTGGTCAAAGGATCACCAATCACTATGCGCTCCTCCTCAAATTCTAAATCACCATGCAAACTCCCAATAGCAACCCCAAATTTGTTATTTCCATCCAACACTCTAGCGCATGCAGCCATGGATCTCTCATATTCACTTTGAAAATATTCAAAGATAATGGAGTGTATTCTTTTCTTGCTAGCACCAACATAGGTGTGTGCATCAAGATTCTTGGCAACTTCTTCCTTTGATCAAATTAAGATTGCAATTCCATTATTCTTTTTACCTCCACTGTCCTCTCAAAATGCATCAAGAACCGAACAATATGAAAATCTGATTTCAAATGGTTTTTCAATGAATTGTTGAAGCTCTCACTAAGTTGTGTACTTCTCACTCCCAAACTGAACACATCTCTCATATAACATTCAGCCCATTTTTCTTTCAACTTGTACATACTATCTAACCAAGTTTGCTTGTGCACTTTACTTATATTGTTAAATGCCTCTTCAAACTCTACTTTGTCCTCATAGCCATACATGCATTCACCAAAATCTGTGAGAATATGAGACTCTTCATCTTCATCTTGACCGTTGCCTTCACCCTCCTCTTCATCTTTTTCTTCACCCTTCAATGGACATATATGCTTAACAGCATTTTGCATTATATGAAAGGTGCACAATCCATGATATGATTCCGTGAAGACTTTCTCTATAGCTTTGCCCATTGCCGCATCCTGATCCGTACAAATAGTTCTAGGTTGCCTCCCATTATGTGTAGCTAGAAAAGTCTCAAAAAGCCATGTAAATGAGTCACATGTTTCATCAAATAGCAAGGCTGCACCAAAAATGGTGGTTTCTCTAAACTGATTGAGTCCAATAAAAACACCAAATGGCCTATATTCTTTATTTGTGCCTAATGTTGTATCAAATGTGACAACATCACCAAAGTGTGAATAATCAAGAACCATTTTAGCATCAGCCCAGAATATGTTGGCTATATCTTCCTCACAATCCAACTGCAAAGAATATTGGAAAGATGGGTTCTCAATCATTTTGTCATGAAAATACTTCAACATACTACCGGCTTGACCAAAAGCCAACTCTCTTTGATGCTTGCTTCGCAAATAATTCTTTTGATCACGACAAGTGTAGGCGAGATTAAATGGTCCACCAACTCGACGACAAGCAATCTCATGTGCAGCTTTGGGAATGATTCCAGAATCCTCGGCAGCTTCTATTTCAAAAGCTTGTAGTTCCAAAATCTTCCTTTATGATGCCATCAAGTGACATGTTTGTGGCAATTGAAGGTAATGATTGTGTTCCAACACAAGATCTGTGACTCCGTAATTCATTGCTACTCGATCGAGTGATATAATCATGCGCATTTTGCAATTTGTTCTTATTTCAGCTCTAACACGCTTTGGCTCATGAATCGATTGTTATCCTTTTCTTTCTTATACCCTCATTGGAACAAACAAATTTGCATGTAGTCACTTGACCATCCATCTTGCTTACATGTTTGTTTCTCTTCCTCACATCAAACCCAACACGGCCTCCATATGCAACCCAAAATAGCCAAGCTTCATCCGGTTTTCTAAACCTCATGCCAATTTGAGGCATCCCCTTGTCAATTTCTCCCATTGCAGAACACTTGCAAATGCACAACACTCACAATTGAATAGCACACTTATCAGCACGGAATTCTGTAAAATAAGACAATAAACACATCAATCAAAACTCAGATTAATGCATGACAATGGAGACAATATAGGGTAAAGAAACACACAACCAGAAATTTTTCCAGCACTATTTTCAATATTGAAGTAACAATCCAATGACATGGCTAATTTTCAGTAATAAACTAACAAGCAAGCACAATTTTCAGTTTCGAAATATACATATACAGAGGACGCACAGGGGACGGACAGAGGATAACCTGCTCTGTACTGGAGTGGTCACATGGGTCGCAGGGAAGAACCTCGGTTGAGGGGATGCGGTCATCGGAGCTGAGAGCTCGTCAGAGCGGGGCGGGAGGGCGGACGCGGCAGGACAGACGCGGTCGTCAGAGCTCGTCGGAGCGGGGCGAGGATGAGAACACTAGTAGAAAAAGGGTCAAATGTGAAGCACATTAGTGCCGGTTTGAATTTGAGCGGCACTAATGTGTCCATTAGTGCCAGTTCCAACGGCTAGGCGGGCGGACATCATTAGTACCGGTTCGTGGCGAACCTTTAGCACCGGTTCGTGCCAAACCGGTACTAAAGTGAGTGGTGGCAGGATGTTGTCAGTCTGGGGCCCCTCCGCACCTTTAGTACCGGTTCGTATCACGAACCGGTACTAAAGGTCGTCCTACATAAACCCTTCGTCCACCCGTGCTCGCTCTGTTCTTCCCCTTTCCCCTCTCCTCTCTGTTCTTTCCCTCTTCCTCTCAAGCTCATCACACATTTTGCCCAAAATTTGTCAAGATTTGAAGGCCCCCATCCATTCAAATGATCACAAAGGTTAGCAACTTTGTCCTTTCATCTCTCATTGCTAGATTAGCTCTTGCAATGCTTTATATAGTGATTGATTGTGAGTTTAGTAATTTGGGAGGAATTATATATATGTGCTAGTATTTGATTTATATGCAATTTGAGGTCAAAAATAACACTTAGTTTGCATATGTAGGTGTGGTTTACTTAGTGCCTTCTAAATCTCCGTCGTAACCACCGCGATCGCCGCAACGTCCTCGCCGGCACCACCTTGTGGTGAGCCTCTTGTTCATGAATGTTTTATATAAAAAATTGATGTTTGTGTGATTTGGATATATAGTTACTCGTATAATTATCTTACCCATACGTTGTTTGTTATACATAGTGCCATGGTTTTGATATCCGTCCCCGTCGGCCCTCGTCCGGGTTATGATTCGGATGTGGTATATTCTCTTTTAAAACTATTTGTTGCATTTCGTGTTTATGACAAATTATGCCCATCAAGTTGACATAGATATTTGTATGTAGGAGGTAGTTGAACCGGAAATTCCAACCGACCCTATTGTCGAGAGGTTAAATTTAGTTGAAAGAGAAAACGAGGATTTGAAGGAAAAATTGAAAAGAATTGAGGGGGAGAAGATGGAATTGGAGTTGCATGTTGCCGATGTCGTCGATGATCACAAGATTAAGATGGAGAAAATGCGCTTGAAGATTAGAAAGATTAGAAAATATGCCATTCATAGTGAGGCTTGGTATCATTATGCTGTTGGATCAATTGTTACCTTAGTTGCGATCTTGATCGCATTTGTTGTTGCATTTAAATTCTTTAGCTAGAGAGTTATTTGTTTGTTGCATTTAAGTGTTGTATGAACTTGTATTAATTTGGTCTTTTTCGGTGTTGTGTAATGAAGATGAGCCGACAATGGATGTACGATGACCGATGCTCTCCGAGTTCATTAATGGCGTGCAAACTTTTCTGCTTGCGGCTGAGGCAAACAAGCGGGCGGATGGTTTTATGCCTTGTCCATGTGCTGGCTGTAAGAATGATCTAAATTACTCTAAGTCAAGAACCATTCACGTCCACCTGTTTAAGTCCGGTTTCATGCCCCACTATAATGTTTGGACCAAGCACGGAGAAAGAGGGGTTATGATGGAAGACAATGAAGAAGAAGAGGACGACGACAGCTATCCTGGCCATGGGTTCCCTGAATACGATGATACAACAATGGGGGAAGAAGCTGAGCCGGTAATGCGGGAAGAAGCTGAGCCGGCAATGCGGGAAGAAGCTGAAGAAGAGGCATCAGATGAGCCCGTTGATGATCTAGGTCGGGCCATTGCCGATGCAAAGAGAAACTGCGCAAGTGATTTGGAGAAGAAGAAGTTGCAGCGCATGTTAGAGGATCAAAAAAATGTTGTACCCGAATTGCGTAGGTGACAAGAAAAAGCTGGGCACCACACTGGAATTGCTACAATGGAAGGCAGAGAATGGTGTATCTGACAAGGGATTTGGAAAGTTGCTGGTAATGATAAAGAATATGCTTCCAAAAACAACGAATTGCCCGAGAGTACGTACGAAGCAAAGAAGGCTGTCTGCCCTCTAGGGTTAGAGGTGCAGAAGATACATGCATGCCCTAATGATTGCATCCTCTACCGCGGTGAGTACGAGGATTTGAACGCTTGCCCGGTATGCGGTGCATTGCGCTATAAGATCAGCGCGATGACCCTGGTGATGTCGAGGGCGAGCGCCCCAGGAAGAAGATTCCTGCCAAGGTGATGTGGTATGCTCCTATAATACCACGGTTGAAACGTTTGTTCCAAAACAAAGAGCATGCCAAGGCGATGCGATGGCACAGAGAAGACCGTAAGAAAGACGGAAAGTTGAGAGTACCCGCTGACGGGTCGCAGTGGAAAAAATCGAGAAAGTACGGGAAGGAATTTGCAGATGACGCAAGGAATGTATGGTTTGGTCTAAGCGCGGATGGCATTAATCCTTTTAGGGAGCAGAGCAGCAACCATAGCACCTGGCCTGTGACTCTATGTTTGTATAACCTTCCTCCTTGGTTGTGCATGAAGCGGAAGTTCATTATGATGCCAGTGCTCATCCAAGGCCCTAAGCAACCCGGCAACGATATTGATGTGTACCTAAGGCCATTAGTTGAAGAACTCTTATAGCTGTGGAATGGAACAGGTGTAGTGCGTGGGATGAGCACATGGGGGAAGAATTTAACCTAAAGGCATTGCTGTTCGTGACCATCAATGATTTGGCCTGCTCTCAGTAACCTTTCAGGACAGATAAACAAGGGATACCGTGCATGCACGCACTGTTTGGACAATACCGACAGTATATATTTGGCTAATTGTAAGAATAATGTGTACCTGGGACATCGTGAATTTCTTCCGAGCATGCATGCCGTAAGAAAGAAAGGCAAGCATTTCAAAGGTGAGGCGGATCACCGGACGAAGCCTCGCCACCGTACTGGTGCTGATGTACATGATATGGTTAAGAATTTGAAGGTAGTCTTTGGAAAGGGTCCTAGCGGAAAACCTGTTCTGAATGATGCTGACGGACGCGCACCCATGTGGAAGAAGAAATCTATATTTTGGGACCTGCCCTATTGGAAAGACCTAGAGGTCCGCTTCGCAATCGCGTGATGCACGTGACGAAGAATCTTTGCGTGACCCTGCTCGGCTTCTTGCGTTGTATGGGAAGACAAAAGATACACCTGAGGCACGGGAGGACCAGCAACGTATGCAGGAAAAGACGGAATACATCAAGGTCATTCCAGCTACGCTCTTACCAAAGAAGAGAAGGAAATCTTTTTTGAATGCCTGCTCAGTATTAAGGTACCGTCTAGCTTCTCGTCGAATATAAAGGGAATAATAAACATGGCAAAGAAAAAGTTCCAATAAAGTCTCATGACTGCCACGTGATTATGACACAACTGCTTCAGTTGCATTGAGGGGTTCTTACCGGAAAACGTTTGATTAGCCATTGTGAAGCTATGTGCATTCCTCAATGCAATCTCTCAGAAGGTAATCGATCCAAAACTCATACCAAGGTTAGAGAATGATTTGGTGCAATGTCTTGTCAGTTTCGAGTTGGTGTTCCCACCATCCTTCTTCAACATCATGACGCACGTCCTAGTTCACCTATGCGAAGAGATTAACATTTTGGGTCCTGTATTTCTACACAATATGTTCCCCTTTGAGAGGTTCATGGGAGTCTTAAAGAAATATGTTCATAACCGTGCTAGGCCAGAAGGAAGCATCTCCAAGGGCCATGAAAATGAGGAGGTCATTGAGTTTTATATTGACTTTATTCCTGACCTTAAGCCGATTAGTGTTCCTGAATCGCGGCATAAGGGCAGACTGGATGGAAAAGGCACGCTAGGAGGGGATCAAATAACATGTATGGATGGACATTCTCTCACTGAAGCACACTACACAGTTCTACAGAATTCCGCCTTGGTGGCTTCGTATATGGACAAACACAAGAATTTTCTACGCTCCAAACACCCGGAGCGGTTTGATTACTGGATTACACGTGAACAAATCAGGAGTTTCACCGGCTGGTTGCAAACACATACCATGCATGACGCCTCTATTGAAGATGACATGTACTCGCTGTCCTAGTTATCATCTTTGAATATAATGACTTTCAAAGGGTACGAGATAAATGGTAATACATTTTACACAATCTCCCAAGATAAGAAGAGCACGAACCAAAACAGTGGTGTCTGCTTTGATGCAGCAACCAAGACGGGAAAGGAAACATATTATGGTTATATACAGGACATATGGGAACTTGACTATGGACGTGGTTTGAAGGTCCCTTTGTTTCGGTGCAAATGGGTCAATATGACACGAGGCGGGGTAACGGAAGACCCGTAGTACGGAATGACAACAGTGGATCTCAACAATCTTGCATATGCAGACGAACCATTCGTCCTAGCCAATGATGTGGCACAGGTTTTCTATGTGAAGGACATGTCTACCAAGCCGAGAAAAAGAAAAGATAAGGAAGCGAATGCATCATACGATGAGCCAAAGCGGCACATAGTTCTTTCTGGGAAGAGAAACATCGTGGGAGTGGATGACAAGACAGAACTGTTAGGAGATTATGAAAAGTTTGATGAAATTGCTCCATTCACAGTGAATATTGACCGAGCATCCCGTTAAATGATGAAGATTTTCCATGGTTACGGCGCAAAGGGACACATGCGAAGAAAAAGTTTCACACCCAAAGATCTAGGATGTGATCGGCTTCACTATCATCACTTTGTTCTGTGTTTCACACCCAGGAGGGAATCTCTGTAATAGTTAGGGTAGTTATGTGTTTTGACATTTGAAACCCGAAGAAATTTTATGTGCAAACAAATTCTTTCATGCATTTACTGATTTTTTCAGCTAAATTGAAAAACACTTCAAATGAACTCCGAAAAGGTTGAAAGTTGGCATGGTATCATAATTTCACCCACATAGCTTGTGCAAAAAAGTAGAGAGGGTTACGGCATAAACTAGATGCACTTCGCGTACAAAATGGACAATCTCTTTCGAACTATCAGGGTTTTGGACGAAAACTCATCTGTTACAAAGACATTTCATTTTTTAACTAACCTAAGCATTACCAAATTGAATATAATGATAAAACACACTAATATTAAACATAATAAAAAAGAATCACTAAAAAATGTATTTTTAAAGTTAAGTTATTCACAAACTAGTGATTCACACAAATTTCAAATAATTCAAAATTTAAACTATTCAAATTTGAAAACTACCGGCACTAACTGAAAGTTTCTAATTTTTTGTACCTAAAGCAAAAATATTCACAAAGTAACTCTAAATACAGCAAAAAACAACTAAAAATAAATAAAAAAATAAATAAAGCAGAAAAGAAAAAACTAAATGAAAAAAGCCCACCTACTGGGCCACAGCGGCCTGCATACGACTAGAAACCCAAATTCTAATTGGGCCAGGATGCAGGCCCGCTAGCCCAATAGACCCAGAAAGCCTGCGTAAGAGAGGAGCTCGAGAGAGCTACCGCACTAGGCTTATAAACCAGTGCGGGCGCCCCTCGGCTAGTGAGGTGGGACTAAATTTGCCGCACCGCACCTGCGCCAGCGCACCACCTTTAGTACTGGTTGGTGGCTGGAACCGGTACTAAAGGGTTGGTCTTTAGTACCGGTTCCAGCCACCACCTGGTACTAAAGATGTGCTCTTCCCGCCGCATGGCCTGGCCAAATTTGACCTTTAGTACTGGTTGGTGGCTCCAACCGGTACTAAAGGCTCCTCCTATATATATAGCACTTACGAAAATTTCGTCAGTTTCCTCCCACTTCTCTCTGCTTCATCGCCGCCGCCCCGTCCCGCGCCGTCCCCGTCGACTCCGCGCCGCCCCCGTTGTGCCGTCCGCGTCGCCGGCCCATCCCCGTCCCCGCACCGGCCCGCGTCCCCGTCCCCGCACCGGCTCGCGTCGCCGTCGCCGTCGCCGTTGCCTCGACCTCGCCGGCGCTGTGAGCCTCAGTCCCCCCTCTCCTCCCTCCAATCGAAGCCGCCGCGCACGCCGCCGGCGCCGTCGATCGCCTTGGCTCGCCGCCGCGGGTGTCCCCGTCCCCGCACCGTCGCCTGCACACACAACACACACACATACATAATTTTTGTTCTGTTTTTTGTTTTATTTTGTTCTGTTTTTAGTTTTTAGTTTTCTGTTATTAGTTATTAGTTGTTAGTTTTTCTGTATTAATGTTATAGAAATGTTAGTTATATATGGAAATGTTAGTTATATATAGAAATGTTAGTTTTTTCTGTATTAATGTTATTGAAATGTTAAAGAAAAAATTTGTTATAGAAATGTTAGTTTTAGATATGGTCAATGTTTTTTTAGTTTATTATTTTTTTAGTTATAAAATTTAGAATTTGCATATATGAAATCACAATCCATCATTTAAAAAATGTTACTTTACTTTTGCGGCATATAGTATTTGTCGACGATGCCTGGCACGCATCCTCGCCGTCAACCCGTTCGCGACGACGTCCTGCTTCAGAGGACCCATGTCCGGGACTGGGCTCCGTCGGGCTGGCACTGGGAGGTGCTACCTTCAGGGGCGCGACGCTTGGTGAGGAACCCGGCCCCGAGTCCCGTCGTCGACCCTGATCTCCTTTGGTGGCGTTCGCGTGGGCCACTTTTGGTGCGGAGGGAGCTGGCCCCGCCGGAGGTGGTACGTCGCCGTGTGAGGGAGGAGGACGAGCACGTCCATCGCTACATGGCTGCTATGGACGGCAGGTTCTCCAGTACCTGGCAGGTTCTTTGGGGAGATCACCGGAGTTATGATCTAGTGATGGTTCCTTCACTTTTGTTGTCCACCGTCCGCGCCTCAGGAACCGCGAGTGGCCTAGATTACTCTCTAGTATTCGATCTTTATTAGCTAGCTAGTGATGTATTTGATATATAATATTCGAGATTATATATATTATTCGATACGATGTATTTGAGATTATATCTATTATTCGAGACGACATATTCGAGATTATACACTACAAAAAAATACACTTCCATGATGATACGTGTTTGTCACAGTAGGTCGCTTTTTTGTCATGCATGTACATCCATGACAAATTTATGACAGAATCAAGATAGTCATACCTGTGTTGTCGTAGAAGTGTTCCATGACATTACCAAAATTATCATCACGGAAGTGTCCACTTCCATGACGATAAATCGCGCGTCACAGAAGTGCTTTCATCAAGGGTGACCGACATGTGGCAATCATCGTAACTAACATTTCGCCGGCCTAACTAAAGGAGTAGAAGATTTTGCGGACCATAATGGGCCGGCCCAGCTAAAGGCCCACGAGATTTTGCGGACCATAATGGGCTAGCCCAGCTAAAGGCCCACAAGATTTCGCGGGCCATAATGGGCCGGCCCAGGTAAAGGCCCACAAGATTTTTGTGTGCCATAATAGGTTGGCCCAGGTAAAGGCCCACAAAATTCTTGCGGATCATAATGGGCCAGCCCAGCTAAAGGCCCACGAGATTTCGCCGACATTAATGGGTCGGCCCAGCTGTAGGCCCACAAGATTTTGAGGACCCTAGTAGGCCGGCCCGTTAACTGGCTGCCATGTTTTGGGCCAAATGCCGGGCCATATTTGATACGGTCTATTAATGGCCTGCCACGCTCCGGGCCTAATAGTGGCCCATATGAGATCTGGCCCGTTAAAAGCCTACCACGTTCTGGGCCAAATTACGGCCCAGATCAGGTCCGACCCTATAAGAGGTTGTGGGCCTAATTATGGCCCATGTCAGATTTGGCCCGTCAACTAGACACTATGCTTTTGGGCCCACTTGCTAAAGGCCCACTTAGTAATTCGGCCTAATATTAGTTTTGGCCTGTTAAGGGCCCGTTTAACATTTCGGCCCTATATTAATTTCAGCCTGTTAAAAGCCGTCATATAGTTGGGCCTAACTACGGCCCGGTTTTGCATCTGGCCTACTCGCAGCCAATATCTGATTAGGCCAAACAAGGACCGAGACAATTTTTCGGCCTGTTAAAAGCCCGTGATTTGATTCGCACAATCATGGGCCGGGGTTCATTTCGGGCTGCTGCCGGCCCGTGAGCTGATCGGCACGTTTCAGGCCCAACCTACACCGCGATTGCATGACGGCCTGATTATGTACCGTAATTTTACGGGTTGGCCGGTTTACTACGAAGACATGATATATATACAGTAAAATAACTGCAGCATCGTGAATAAGAAAAAAAACCTATACTGTACAATAAAGATATTACGGCATATTACATCCAGTGGGCCTCAAAGTTCGCCACTATGATAATAAAGCACAAGCAGACAGCAGATTACATACACTGGGCATCAAAGATCGCCACCAGTGCAAATAAACACGCCGACAAAATAATATACAAAACTGACAACACTTCAATAGAGTTCAAGAAAGGTTAGCCCTGCTTGGGAGCTGCAGCGCAAGCAACTAAGCAAGATGATGAGACTGCGCTTGTTCAACACTTATATCTTCCTCACTCTGAAAGATAAACAAGCAGACAGATGACATGTTTTGCACATAAAAGTATCAGTGCTGACAATTCATCACATTTCTTACTGACGAATAAAGTGACACAATTTAAATTTCCATTAACACAATATGGTATTGTTCAGGTCAAGACATGACAGGAAATGACATTGTGAAGGAGTTGGCAGCTTCACGACACCACTGGATTATAGATCAAGAACTCATAAGTTTCAATGGTTAGTATGCTGTCAATTTATACAATTTTAGATTGGCAAATAAAGAGATGCTTTAAATAATGATAGAATGATATGACATTTTTCATAGTTAAGACATTGCAGAATATGACATTGTGCTGTAGTGGGTAGGTTCACCACACCACTGGATTACAGATGAAGAACAGAAGCATACATGCAGTGCAAAAGAAGATCACTTGCTCTGTATAGTTTAATTAACATGGTATGAAGAAGGAACTTGGTTGTACAACTGAAAACTTAAATTGAGAAAGGATGAACTTTTGTTTATGAACTACAAATAATAAACTTTAAACAAGCAATTTGATGCAAACACCAAAAATAAACAGCTGTTGCAGTCATGTCTAACCAAATATATACAACAAAGTTTGAAGGCTTGAGATGGACAAACTTACATTATTGGTGAAGACAGACTCTATAAAGGCCTTGTCCATGCTGATGGGGGGGGGGGCAATTCAAGAAGTTTACCACAGAATCTTCTTCAAAAACATTGCCTTTATTCTACATTTTGTTAAGAGTAAATATAGATGTGATAATATACGAAAAAATGGAGAATATTTAAGATAAGATAAAGAGTGATGCTATATAACCAAGTAGTTATAAATGTAAGTGCAGCGATACAGGCAAAAGGTACAACCAAGAGCAATGCACAGCTAAAATTCTTCAGTACCAACCTTATGGTAAGAGTAAATATAGATCTAATGTGTAGAAAATGGAGAGCAAAGGAAAATAAGCTGCAGAGAGATGGTACATGAACAACTACATGTCATTATAAGTACACTGATAAAGGACAGCATATACTTACAAGAACAATGCAGATCTAAAAAACATTGGCATTGGATATATTCTACACTAATGTAACCATTCATACAGATCAGATAATTTGGACCAAACAATTGATAAGCAAGCTATCATGCATACTGCTGTCACATAGTGAACCAGCTATGTATGCAAGTACAGTGATACAGGACAACAGGTACTAACAAGAGCAAAGCAACGGGTAGCATATTTGCGATATCCTGTCATTCTTGTCAAACCGGAATTCTTCTTCGAGTAGATTTCCTACAAAAAAGATCCGTAAGGCACATGCAGAAAAGTAGAAGTTCAAATTGTCATGTGATTTCATAGACAGTACCTCATCCTGGGAACGAGACCAGTGCATAACAAGGTTTTTCCATTCAATGTCTTCTAAATTTAGCACATGAGACTTCACCGGAAATTCGTTTATCGACTTGCCATCAAAGTGTGATTTCCTCAGGTAACACCGATACTGCTGCAATGCTTCCTTGAAAAGCACAAGCAAGCTTTGCTCGTCATGACTATCCAGATTGACCCTCGCCAAGTTACAACAATGTAATGTAAATCATTGATGTGTTCAATCAGCAGAAAACAGGAAAATAATAGCCATGAATGATAGCACTTACACGTAAGTTGGACAGGAAGATGTGAAAATGGTGTTTGTCTTCACAATAATCATCCCATGATGGGAATATATGCACGTAGTCCCTAACAACATTGATAGCATTGTCTTTTAAACTAGGAATAAATGGAATGGGGTTCCAATCTGTAGGAATTGGTCGTCTCCGCAGTTGGGATAGGTCTTCGGCCAGTGGACTTGCTGTACTTTTTGCTGCAGTGGGATTTTTCTGTGGTACAGCTGAAGGAAATATGCCCTAGAGGCAATAATAAAGTTATTATTTATTTCCTTATATCATGATAAATGTTTATTATTCATGCTAGAATTGTATTAACTGGAAACGTAATACTTGTGTGAATACATAGACAAACAAAGTGTCACTAGTATGCCTCTACTTGACTAGCTCGTTAATCGAAGATGGTTATGTTTCCTAACCATAGACATGAGTTGTCATTTGATTAACGGCATCACATCATTAGGAGAATGATGTGATTGACATGACCCATTCCATTAACTTAGCACCCGATCGTTTAGTATGTTGCTATTGCTTTCTTCATGACTTATACATGTTCCTATGACTATGAGATTATGCAACTCCCGTTTACCGGAGGAACACTTTGTGTGCTACCAAACGTCACAACGTAACTGGGTGATTATAAAGGTGCTCTACAGGTGTCTCCAAAGGTACATGTTGGGTTGGCGTATTTCGAGATTAGGATTTGTCGCTCCGATTGTCGGAGAGGTATCTCTGGGCCCTCTCTGTAATGCACATCACTTAAGCCTTGAAAGCAATGCAACTAATAAGTTAGTTGCAAGATGATGTATTACGGAATGAGTAAAGAGACTTGCCGGTAACGAGATTGAACTAGGTATTGAGATACCGACGATCGAATCTCGAGCAAGTAACATACCGATGACAAAGGGAACAACGTATGTTGTTATGCGGTCTGACCGATAAAGTTCTTCGTAGAATATGTAGGAGCCAATATGAGCATCCAGGTTCCGCTATTGGTTATTGACCGGAGGCGTGTCTCGGTCATGTCTACATTGTTCTCGAACCCGTAGGGTCCGCACGCTTAACGTTACGATGATAGTTTCATTATGAGTTTATATATTTTGATGTACCGAAGGTTGTTCGGAGTCCCAGATGTGATCACAGACTTGACGAGGAGTCTTGAAATGGTCGAGACATAAAGATCGATATATGGGACGACTATATTTGGACACCGGAAAGGTTCCAGGTGAGATTGGGACAATACCGGATCACCGGGAGGTTATCGGAACCCCCCGGGAGGTATATGGGCCTTAGTGGAAAGGAGGGGAAAGGAGCAAGGGAGGGGGCGCCCCCCCCACAAGCCCAATCCGAATCGGGAGGGGGCCGACCCCCCCTTTCCTTCCTCCCTCCTTCCTCTTCCTTCCCTCTCCTACTCCTAATAGGAAAAGGGAGAGTCCTACTCCCGGTGGGAGTTGGACTCCCCCCCTGGGCGCGCCACCCTCCTTGGCCGGCCCCCTCCTCCACTCCTTTATATACGGGGGCAGGGGGCACCCCAGAGACACAACAATTGATCAATGATCTCTTAGCCGTATGCGGTGCCCCCCTCCACCATAATCCTCGATAATATTGTAGCGGTGCTTAGGCGAAGCCCTGCAACGGTAGAACATCAAGATCGTCACCACGCCGTCGTGCTGACGGAACTCATCCCCGACACTTTGCTGGATTGGAGTCCGGGGATCGTCATCGAGCTGAACGTGTGCAAAAACTCGAAGGTGCCGTAGTTTCGGTGCTTGATCGGTCGGGCCGTAAAGACGTACGACTACATCAACCACGTTGTTATAATGCTTCCTCTTCCGGTCTACGAGGGTACGTAGACAACACTCTCCCCTCTCATTGCTGTGCATCACCATGATCTTGGCGTGTGCGCAGGAATTTTTTTGAAATTACTACGTTCCCCAACAGTGGCATCCGAGCCTAGGTTTTACGTGTTGATGTTATATGCACGAGTAGAACACAAGTGAGTTGTGGGCGATATAAGTCATACTGCTTACCAGCATGTCATACTTTGGTTCGGCGGTATTGTTGGATGAAGCGGTCCGGACCGACATTACGCGTACGCTTACGCGAGACTGGTTCTACCGACGTGCTTTGCACACAGGTGGCTGGCGGGTGTCAGTTTCTCCAACTTTAGTTGAACCGAGTGTGGCTACGTCCGGTCCTTGCGAAGGTTAAAACAACACCAACTTGACAAACTATCGTTATGGTTTTTGATGCGTAGGTAAGATTGGTTCTTACTAAGCCCGTAGCAGCCATGTAAAACTTGCAACAAACAAAGTAGAGGACGTCTAACTGGTTTTTGCAGGGCATGTTGTGATGTGATATGGTCAAGGCATGATGCTAAATTTTATTGTATGAGATGATCATGTTTTGTAACCAAGTTATCGGCAACTGGCAGGAGCCATATGGTTGTCGCTTTATTGTATGCAATGCAATCGCCCTGTAATGCTTTACTTTATCACTAAGCGGTAGCGATAGTCATAGAAGCATAAGATTGGCAAGACGACAATGATGCTACGATGGAGATCAAGGTGTCGCGCCAGTGACGATGGTGATCATGACGATGCTTCGGAGATGGAGATCACAAGCACAAGATGATGATGGCCATATCATATCACTTATATTGATTGCATGTGATGTTTATCTTTTATGCATCTTATCTTTCTTTGATTGACGGTAGCAATATAAGATGATCTCTCACTAAATTTCAAGATAAAAGTGTTCTCCCTGAGTATGCACCGTTGCCAAAGTTCATCATGCCCAGACACCACGTGATGATCGGGTGTGATAAGCTCTACGTCCATCTACAACGGGTCCAAGCCAGTTTTGCACACGCAGAATACTTAGGTTAAACTTGACGAGCCTAGCATATGCAGATATGGCCTCGGAACACTGAGACCGAAAGGTCGAGCGTGAATCATATAGTAGATATGATCAACATAGTCATGTTCACCATTGAAAACTACTCCATTTCATGTGATGATCGGTTATGGTTTAGTTGATTTGGATCACGTGATCACTTAGAAGATTAGAGGGATGTCTTTCTAAGTGGGAGTTCTTAAGTAATATGATTAATTGAACTTAAATTTATCATGAACTTAGTACCTGATAGTATCTTGCTTGTTTATGTTTGATTGTAGATAGATGGCCCATGCTGTTGTTCCATTGAATTTTAATGCGTTCCTTGAGAAAGCAAAGTTGAAAGATGATGGTAGCAATTATACGGACTGGGTCCGTAACTTGAGGATTATCCTCATTGCTGCATAGAAGAATGACGTCCTGGAAGCACCGCTAGGTGCCAGTCCTGCTGCTGATGCAACTGACGATGTTAAGAACGTCTGGCAGAGCAAAGCTGATGACTACTCGATAGTTCAATGTGCCATGCTTTACGGCTTAGAACTGGGTCTTCAACGACGTTTTGAACGTCATGAAGCATATGAGATGTTCCAGGAGTTGAAGCTAATATTTCAAGCAAATGCCCGGATTGAGAGATATGAAGTCTCCAATAAGTTCTATAACTGCAAGATGGAGGAGAACAGTTATGTCAGTGAGCATATACTCAAAATGTCTGGGTATAATAATCACTTGATTCAACTGGGAGTTAAACTTCCGGATGATTGCGTCATTGACAGAATTCTCCAATCACTTCCACATAGCTACAAGAGCTTCGTGATGAACTATAATATGCAAGGGATGGATAAGACAATTCCCGAGCTCTTCGCAATGCATAGACGCAGAACATTGGTGGTAACATGTTTCTGTAACAATAGTAACACAACTGGTAACACATTTTTCTAGCATGGGAACACAACCAGTAACATAATATCCAAATATTGTAATACTGTAATTAGTTGTCAACTACTCTAGTAACAAATTTTGTAACTATAGTAACACCATCGGTAACACTACTATGTCAATATGGTGACATAATTAATGTATTTGTTTTTTATTATTACCCACAAAATTTGATACCCATTTTATGGATTATAAATTTATTTAGTAAATAGGTGCAATTGCATAAAATAGTTAATCATTTTATTATTATGTTGGCAGCATCAAAATGATATTGAAACTGAACCAGAACACATCTAGAAATTGATATGAAGATATTTATTACGAATACAGAAGAGTGTATGATACATATGCATTACAATAAATATATCAGTCATATAATTTTGAGCAGAGAAAACACAACTATCGAGAATATCACACCATAGCATTTGCATTAATTCGACGAAAGAAAAAAAATCTTGTGGATGATATTACATTTTTCAATCTATCAATGTAAACTACGACTATTGGTAGCTAAAATCTTCAAAAAAAATTTGCTTCTTGATCCAAGAATTCAGCTTCAACTCAATTATCCTTCTCTCGAATCTGTAAAAGAAAATTGCACCTTAGATATATGTGATTAAATGTACACAAATATGATTTCAGAATGTGGAAGAGAAGATTTTAACTTACAAAAGCTGAAGGCCATGCAATTAAGTATCCTAAAGTGAAAGCCTCACCAATTGTCTTGCAACCCAATCCCTTACCAACTCCTCATTATCAAGAATAGGTTGATATATGCGCACAATGGCAAATTCAACACCTAATTCAATGCCACCAGCCTTAGTTCTTTGATCAGTGCTCCGAATAGTACCATACACAACATTTCGCTTGTTGGGATATGTTGAAGTCTTTAAAACTACTTTAGAAGCAGCCTATATTACAATCAATATTAGCATTCAACGACAATGATAATATAATTTGTAAGTTGCATGAACAATATGAGATCTTTAGAATGTCAGCCCAGTAAGGTGCCCCCCAAAAACTAAATAAACTGGACCCGACATCAATGTCTAATAATACCCAAGGTCACCTCGCTTACTCATGCTTGGCTAAATATATCCTTTACTTGCATACAACAGATTGAGCAAAATTTGTAACAAAATCCATTTTTCAAGCAGGCATGATAATGTGGTCTGGGTTGGGAATTTAGGTGCAGTAAGCCATGCCCCTTGGTGAATCTTTACCTTGATGGAAGAAGTACGCCTTCTTTTTGAGCTAGCTGGGTGTGGGTGTTCACTTCTATTCCCCTGCTGGTTCTGTGTTGAAACAGATTCACCTGTAAGATCCCTCATTTCCCTCACCTACCAAGAGACAATAATATTAGATGGAATGATATTCATATCTTGAAGCTACAGAAAGCTACAACTTCAAAACCCAAAAGCACACAAAATTTACCTCTGGTACAGAATCAATAACAAGGTCTTCATAGTGCAGGTATATGGTCAGCATGTCCATCACCTACATATATATATGGCAATTGAACCATTACAAATAAAGACAAATTAACTAATGACATAACAGGGAAAATTTTATTTGCCAATAGACATGAATTCGTAGCAGATAAATGAGGGAAGGAGAAAGGAGAATCCACCTACGACAAGATTGTAGTCTCAGACAGGGAAATCAAGCAATACAAGTTGTGGAAGTCCCCTTGGCAATTTGGGTCCCAAAACCGATGAAACCTACCAAAAGAAACATGTGAATGTAGAGGGCAGAGAAGTACACAGTAGCATGTCAATGCACTATCAGCTTATCATAACTCAAAATAGAGAGAGGAGGTACAAGAACATGGGTCCAGCCACACCCACACTCAGATATAACACTGTCGACATATGGATTCAGGACATGTTTAAGTTGAAAACTGTATAGATTATGTAAACTGAGCAGTATTCAAGCGACGGATAAGATTATGTTAAGAACTATGTGATAGTACAGCAGCAACATGTTGCCTCATGTGCCATCCCAATAAGTCAAGAAGCAGCAGTCAAGGTTTATTCTAAGTCAAACTTCTTCACGTTTGAGTTTGTCAAAAATATATCACTATTTGGAACACTAGATTAGTTTTATACTTTTATTAGAATCTTTAGAAAATATTCACAATATGTATAGTTTATTTTGCAGATCTTGCCATATTTTCTCTATAAATTTGATCAAATTTAAACACGTTTCACCTAGAACGCCCTAGCAGAAGTGTAGAACATGCACCTACATATCAATGGATCGATCTGATTGATGGATTAAACACAGGCCCAACACAAAATTATAGCCAGCCACAACCGTACATGGTTTATGGGATTTTCTACATCAGTGATGGTTTAATTACTTATCTACGTATGGGCTAATTATGCAATTAGCTGCGGCCATTAGCATATACAGTACACACTGTCTGCTACGAATCGTTAGGGGGGCTAGCGAGTGGCAGGGGTCTGACCCCTGATCGCCCCTTCGTCTCCGCCCCTGCATCTGTATAGTGGCGTTCGTAGCAGTCAGATCAGGGAAGGGGTGGCCGTTCAGATCCATACCGGCCAAGAGATGGTACTCCTTGAGGATGTAGGTGCCGGAGCTGAAGACCGACGAAGCCGTCGCCGCAACGATCCAAACGGTAGCGAGGCTGATCAAGGAAGCGGCGGCGTGGCAGATCGAGGAAGCGGCACCGAGGCAAGTCGAGGAAGCGGCAGATCGATACGGGATGGAGGGGAGGGGGGGTTCTAGGTGGCGGCCACGCTGGGCGCTGAAGGGGCGGCGTGATGGGCGTTGGAGCGCGGCGAGGTAGCCGCCAAATGGGGGCTGGGCTGGATGTAGATGTATTTGACCCAATTTATTTAGCGTTCTCTAGTTAACTGGAGGGAAAAGTAAGCGCGAAAATTAGAGCTTTTGCGCCAGAATTAATTTTTCACCATCGAGAACTAGAGGGAAATTTGGATCTATTTTTTATCCAAGGAAAACTAGATGGAAATTGTTTTGGAAGATCTGCGACATTGTTACGTATATTTATTTGTTTGGCATGGAAATTCCCCAAAAAGTGTTTTTGGCATGAAAAATTAGAGCATATTTTATATTTTATTTATTAATTGATTGAAAGGGAAATTGGATACATCTAAATAGTAAGGACTTTATAAAATTGATTTACGTAACATGTGCTAAATAATATATAACACTGTTTTCCTAGGCTAACTAGTTGATATAAAAAATCATTGAGCTTGCAGCTTCGACGGGCCTTGGAGAATATTGTGATCGGGAGATCCCCGATGTTGGGACGATGGACGTGTTGGTGTTGTCATGAACATCCGCGATCAGCTGATAGATCTCGCTCCTGATCGGTCGCCTCGACCAAGATCACGCCATTCCCACACGACTTCCCATGGAAAGTACGACCGATGTGGGAGAAAATTGCGACCGACAATGCTAGAAGTTGCGACCGGCCCGGAACATGTTATGACCAGCGAGGTCAGTGACTTTTGATCGGTACTAAGAGCGAAGATGGTGGTGCTACAAAGTGGCGACGACGATATGCGTCAGCTGCAACCAGCTGCCGACGGTGTTGTAACGACATATTTGAGAGGCTGTCACATTAATCTAGTCTCTTCCTTCCTTCCACCTTCATGACGACAGAGAATAAGGGGCGGGTATCCCAACTACACCCAGGGTTTAAAAACCGACTGTATTCGCACTCGTACCGGAAAAAGGAAACCTATGACCTCGATGGTTGGTTAAAGAAACACATTGTAATTCTACCGACTGATCTCGCTCCTGATCGATTGCCTCAACCAAGATCACGTCATTCCCACACGACTGCCGAGGGAAGCTTTGGCCGGTGTGGGAGAAAGCTACAACTGTCAATGATAGAAGCTGCGACCGACCCGGGAGCATGTTGTGACCAGCAAGGTCGGAAACTTCTGATTGGTGTTGAGACCGCATGCGGTGGTGGTACAAAGTGGCGAAAACGAGATGCGTTAGGTACGACCGACCACCGACAGTGTTCTAACGACAAATCTGGGATGCTGGCACATTAAACTAGTTTCCTCCTTCCTTCCACCACCATGGCGATAGAGAATAAGGGGAGGGTATCTCGGCTACACCCATGGTTTAAAAAACTGACTGTTGGTTACAGAAAAACATTGTAATTCTGCCTAGGACGTTAACTGATTGACTTTACACCAGTCAACTGAGTCCATGAACGTGGAGATACGCAGCTGATGAGCCTTCGCTGAAGGGAGGGGCAAATGGGCCGGCCCAGCTGATGAGTTCTATTGATAGAGTCACAACCAGATAGTTGAAGTATCAAACTTATTTCGAAAATTATAAAAAAATATAGAAATTGAGCAATTTGTAAAATTCCGTTAAACATTTTTTAATGTACGACGAACATTTTTAATAATGATGATTTTTTTAATACAGGGTGAACATATTTTTAAAAAATGAGTATATGCATTGAACAATTTTTTAATACGCATTGAACATTTAAGAAAATATGTTGAACAATTCTTGAATACACATTGGAATTTGTTTATGGTAATATACACAGAACAAATTAAAAAAATAGAGTGAACATTTGTATATTTGGTGAACAACTTCTAATACACGCAATGAACATTGTATAAGACACGAAAAAGGTAATTAAAAAAGTAAAATAAAATAAATAGAAACCGAAACAAAACAAAATAAATAGAAAAGAAGTGAACCGCGTAGCAACCATAGGCCGGCCCAAATTGTGGCGTTGGCAGCTCAAGCTTCAGGAAGACCCACCCTATTAGACGCTTCAGGTGCCCGTTACAAGTGTTTTTGCAAACAGGCCGGCCCATCTAACATTTGTTTTCATGTGTCTTAACAAAATATTAAATACACATTGAATATTTTTGTGATACACACTAAAAAATGTTTAAATATGCGTTGAACATTCTTTTGAATATATGTTGAACAATTTTAAAATACACAATGAAAATTTTATTAAATATGTTGAACATTTTCTTAAATATATGATGAACATTTTTTATATAAATATGCAATGAACTGCGTATAATACACGAAAAATAAACAAAAATAAAAAAAGACGAAAAAGAAAAGAATAGGAACAGAAAAATGAAATGAAGGAAACAGGAAAAAGAAGAAAAAACATCGCGACTGTGGGCCAGCCCAAATGGGGCGTCGGGTGTGCAGGCTTCAGCGAAGCCACGTCCTTTGACGCCTGCGGGCGCCAAATAGGATCTGCCTTGAGAATCAATCAAGCGACTTCGCTCCTAAGGGTGGGTACGCTGGTGTAACCATCAGGCCACCCCGTTCGGATCAAAAATTTAATTTTTCATCTCTTTGATGCTTTTTTTTTTCATTTTTTCCTCTTTTTCCTGATTCGATGATTTTTCTCAAATATGTCAACACTTATTTAAATCCATGAAATTTTCCAAAATTTTATTAACAATTTATAAATTGATGACCGTTTTTTCGAAACCCATGATGTTTTTTAATTTGGATGAAATTTTAAAAATTATGAGATTTTTGATAAATCCATGAATATTTTGTGAATTTTGATGAACTATTTTTCAAATTCAACGAACCTTCTTTAAATCGGTGCACTTTTTTCACATGGATATTTTTCGAAATTGATGAACTTTTTCCATTTTTAAACTTTTTTCAGAATTCATTGTTTTTTTGGGAATTTCGTTTCAAATAATTAATTCTGGGTTTATAATATATCTTTTTCGTGGTAACGGTTTATAATATATCTCTAGGAGAAGGGTCAAATAGGCCTTGTTTCTTTAAGTGGACTAGCTTGGCAGCTTGGCGTGGTGGTTCTGACGTTGTTTACTCTTCATTTAGGTTAGCACCAACTAGCGTTCCCAAAGCTTCAGCGAAGCCACGGCTATTTGACGCATGTGGGCGTCAGATAGGATCTGCCTCTTGCTAGTTCGCCCCCTCCTGGACACAAATTGCAAGCCCAATTGGTATTGGGTTGTTGGGCATGCGGCTGCTCAAGGTCAATGATCCTATTCCTAGTTTCACATGATTTTTTTATTTCGCTAGAAGAACACTTTTTTATATAGTTTACTACCTTTCCCCTAAAAGGCCGACATACTTAAAAACCTGGACAAGGCCTCGGTTCCCTTTTTTCGGTTGGACCGCCGGTCCGGTTCTTAAAACCATGTTCAAATTTAAACTCTTGTTTGATGTTGATCTTCCACTCTTGTGAGTATTGACGTCAAATATTTAATTTCATATGATCATCTCAAGGTGTGCATTTTGCATTTATGGTCGCTGAGTCATCCAAAAATTCACATAAAAATAAGGTTAATATGATATTCACTGCAACCATACCAAAAAATAGTTTGGTATTTACCAACCAAATTGTATTGTTTTTCATACCATATTACCAAAGAATGAAAATACTATTTATGAAAACAAAACATATTGAAAAAATCATGGTGACTCACGGGTCTTTCTAGTTCCGCCTAGAATAGGGATTGTAACGCTATGTATCATCCATGATTATGTGTTACTATAGTTGATCTACGTAACACATTTCACTAACACATATTTATATGTTACCATTCCAAAAACTATTGAACACATTCTACCAACACATATTTATATGTTACTATTACAATATCACTGTAACACATTTGTGGCCGTATATAGTATGTGTTACTGCCTATCGTTCGACACAAAATGATGTGTTACATTAATTTCCTTTGTCACACATTTTTCAATCTGTTACATGATTGTGTTACATAAAGTCTATTTTGTTGTAGTGGTGCCTCATGGGCAAGTTGACTAAAACGCCGTTCTCCGGTACTATGGAGAGAGCAACAGATTTGTTGGAAATCATACATACAGATGTATGTGGTCCAATGAATGTTGAAGCTGGTGGCGGATATCATTATTTTCTCACCTTCACAGATGATTTAAGCAGATATGGGTATATCTACTTAATGAGACATAAGTCTGAAACATTTGAAAAGTTCAAAGAATTTCAGTGTGAATTTGAAAATCATTGTAACAAGAAAATAATGTTTGTACGATCTGATCGTGGAGGAGAATATTTGAGTTACGAGTTTGGTTCACATTTGAAACAATGCGGAATAGTTTCGCAACTCATGCCACCCGGAACACCACAACGTAATGGTGTGTCCGAACGTCGTAATCGTACTTTACTTGATATGGTGCGATCTATGATGTCTCTTACAGATTTACCGCTATCATTTTGGGGTTATGCTTTAGAGATTGCCGCATTCACGTTAAATAGGGCACCATCAAAATCCGTTGAGACGACGCCTTATGAACTAGGTTTTGGCAAGAAACCAAAGTTGTCGTTTCTGAAAGTTTGGGGCTGCGATGCTTATGTGAAAAAGCTTCAACCTGATAAGCTCGAACCCAAATCGGAGAAATGTGTCTTCATAGGATACCCGAAGGAGACTGTTGGGTACACCTTCTATCACAGATCCGAAGGCAAGACATTTGTTGCTAAGAATGGATCCTTTTTAGAGAAGGAGTTTCTCTCGAAAGAAGTGAGTGGGAGGAAAGTAGAACTTGATGAGGTAACCGTACCCGCTCCCTTATTGGAAAGTAGTACATCACAGAAACCGGTTTCTGTGACACCTACACCAATTAGTGAGGAAGCTAATGATGATGATCATGAAACTTCAGAACAAGTTACTACCGAACCTCGTAGATCAACCAGAGTAAGATCCGCACCAGAGTGGTACGGTAATCCTGTTCTGGAAGTCATGCTACGAGATCATGATGAACCTACGAACTATGAAGAAGCAATGGTGAGCCCAGATTCCGCAAAATGGCTTGAAGCCATGAAATCTGAGATGGGATCCATGTATGAGAACAAAGTGTGGACTTTGGTTGACTTGCCCAATGATCGGCAAGCAATTGAAAATAAATGGATCTTCAAGAAGAAGACTGACGCTGACGGTAATGTTACTGTCTACAAAGCTCGACTTGTCACAAAAGGTTTTCGACAAGTTCAAGGGATTGACTACGATGAGACCTTCTCGCCCGTAGAGATGCTTAAGTCTGTCCGAATCATGTTAGCAATTGCCGCATTTTATGATTATGAAATTTGGCAGATGGATGTCAAAACTGCATTCCTGAATGGATTTCTGGAAGAAGAGTTGTATATAATGCAGCCGGAAGGTTTTGTCGATCCAAAGGGAGCTAACAAAGTGTGCAAGCTCCAGCGATCCATTTGTGGACTGGTGCAAGAATCTCGGAGTTGGAATAAACGCTTTGATAGTGTGATCAAAGCATTTGGTTTTGTACAGACTTCTGGAGAAGCCTGTATTTACAAGAAAGTGAGTAGGAGCTCTGTAGCATTTCTGATATTATATGTGGATGACATATTGCTAATCGGAAATGATATAGAATCTCTGGATAGCATAAAGGGATACATGAATAAGAGTTTTTCAATGAAAGACCTCGGTGAAGCTGCTTACATATTGGGCATTAAGATCTATAGAGATAGATCAAGACGTTTAATTGGACTTTCACAAAGCACATACCTTGACAAAGTTTTGAAGAAGTTCAAAATGGATCAAGCAAAGAAAGGATTCTTGCCTGTGTTACAAGGTGTGAAGTTGACTAAGACTCAATGCCCGACCACTACAGAAGATAGAGAGAAAACGAAAGATGTTCCCTATGCTTCAGCCATAGGCTCTATCATGTATGCAATGCTGTGTACCAGACCTGATGTGTGCCTTGCTATAAGTCTAGCAGGGAGTTACCAAAGTAATCCAGGAGTGGATCACTGGACAGCGGTCAAGAACATCCTGAAATACCTGAAAAGGACAAAGGATATGTTTCTCGTATATGGAGGTGACAAAGAGCTCATCATAAATGGTTACGTTGATGCAAGCTTTGACACTGAAGCGGACGATTCTAAATCGCAAACCGGATATGTATTTACATTAAACGGTGGAGCTGTCAGTTGGTGCAGTTCTAAACAAAGCGTCGTGGCGGGATCTACATGTGAAGCGGAGTACATAGCTGCTTCAGAAGCAGCAAACGAAGGAGTCTGGATGAAGGAGTTCATATCCGATCTAGGTGTCATACCTAGTGCATCGGGTCCAATGAAAATCTTTTGTGACAATACTGGTGCAATTGCCTTGGCAAAGGAATCCAGATTTCACAAGAGAGCCAAGCACATCAAGAGACGCTTCAATTCCATCCGGGATCTAGTCCAGGTGGGAGACATAGAGATTTGCAAGATACATACGGATCTGAATGTAGCAGACCCATTGACTAAGCCTCTTCCACGAGCAAAACATGATCAGCAGCAAGGCTCCATGGGTGTTGGAATCATTACTGTGTAATCTAGATTATTGACTCTAGTGCAAGTGGGAGACTGAAGGAAATATGCCCTAGAGGCAATAATAAAGTTATTATTTATTTCCTTGTATCATGATAAATGTTTATTATTCATGCTATAATTGTATTAACCGGAAACGTAATACTTATGTGAATACATAGACAAACAAAGTGTCACTAGTATGCCTCTACTTGACTAGCTCGTTAATCGAAGATGGTTATGTTTCCTAACCATAGACATGAGTTGTCATTTGATTAACGGGATCACATCATTAGGAGAATGATGTGATTGACATGACCCATTCCATTAGCTTAGCACCCGATCGTTTAGTATGTTGCTATTGCTTTCTTCATGACTTATACATGTTCCTATGACTATGAGATTATGCAACTCCCGTTTACCGGAGGAACACTTTGTGTGCTACCAAACGTCACAACATAACTGGGTGATTATAAAGGTGCTCTACAGGTGTCTCCAAAGGTACATGTTGGGTTGGCGTATTTCGAGATTAGGATTTGTCGCTCCGATTGTCGGAGAGGTATCTCTGGGCCCTCTCGGTAATGCACATCACTTAAGCCTTGCAAGCAATGCAACTAATAAGTTAATTGCAAGATGATGTATTACGGAACGAGTAAAGAGACTTGCCGGTAACGAGATTGAACTAGGTATTGAGATAGCGACGATCGAATCTCGGGCAAGTAACATACCAATGACAAAGGGAACAACATATGTTGTTATGCGGTCTCACCGATAAAGATCTTCGTAGAATATGTAGGAGCCAATATGAGCATCCAGGTTCCGCGACGTGTCTCGGTCATGTCTACATTGTTCTCGAACTCGTAGGGTCCGCACGCTTAACGTTACGATGACAGTTTCATTATGACTTTATATATTTTGATGTACCGAAGGTTGTTCGGAGTCCCGGATGTGATCACGGACTCGACGAGGAGTCTTGAAATGGTCGAGAAATAAAGATCGATATATTGGACGACTATATTTGGACATCGGAAAGCTTCCGGGTGAGATTGGGACAATACCGGATCACGGGGAGGTTATCGGAACCCCCGGGAGGTATATGGGCCTTATTGGGCCTTAGTGGAAAGGAGGGGAAAGGAGCAAGGGAGGGGGTGCCCGCCCCAAGCCCAATCCGAATTGGGAGGGGGGCCGCCCCCCCTTTCCTTCCTCCCTCCTTCCTCCCTCCTTCCTCTTCCTTCCCTCTCCTACTCCTAATAGGAAAAGGGGGAGTCCTACTCCCGGTGGGAGTTGGACTCCCCCCCTTGGGCGCGCCACCCTCCTTGGTCGCCCCCCTCCTCCACTCCTTTATATACGGGGGCAGGGGGGCACCCAGAGACACAACAATTGATCATTGATCTCTTAGCCATGTGCGGTGCCCCCCTCCACCATAATCCTCGATAATATTGTAGCGGTGATTAGGCGAAGCCCTACGACGGTAGAACATCAAGATCGTCACCACGCCATCGTGCTGACGGAACTCATCCCCGACACTTTGCTGGATTGGAGTCCGGGGATCGTCATCGAGCTGAACGTGTGCAAAAACTCGGAGGTGCCGTAGTTTCCGTGCTTGATCGGTCGGGCCATAAAGACGTACGACTACATCAACCGCGTTGTTATAACGCTTCCTCTTCCAGTCTACGACGGTACGAGACAACACTCTCCCCTCTCGTTGCTGTGTATCACCATGATCTTGCGTGTGCGTAGGAATTTTTTTGAAATTACTACGTTCCCCAACAACAGCTGGTGCTATGGCAAATGAAATCGGTATACCTTTTGCTGGAGTGCAGGTCCTGTGTGGTGGGGCTAGTGGTGTGGCCAGTGAAGTATGGGTACAGTCTGCTAGAGTCGGTCCTACGTTTTGTGTCACTGGTTGTACAGCCAATACAAGTGGGGTGCTGTCTGATTTCTCCGGCACCACCATGTTTTTCAAGGACTTTGCTGGTGCTCTGTCGGAGTAATGGGCCACGGGTAGGCTATCCCAGGCCCAGAACCTTTCAAGATATTGAGGCAGACTGCGCCCCTCGAGACCTCGAGATGAAGATCCGCCTTCTGAGAGTCGGCGGCGAGGCGGCCGGCTGCCCACTCACGGCCGAGTCCCAGGGACGACTTCAGGATGAGCCGACTCCTGACTGGCGACTTCCAGAGAAGCCGGCCTTGGGGAGTCGGCCCGCGACGCCAACAACCCCATGCCCTCATAAAGAGGGACGGGACGGGGAGTGGCCATAGTAAGGTCCACTCCCACCCCTTTTTCCAAGGGCAGGCGTGGGTACAGTACACCGCACCCGCAGAGATCTCCGCGCGGCGAGACACTGTTGCCATGCCGGCCCTGACATCAGCCCCAAGGGGTGGAGCCCTGTGCCCACGACGGCCTGCTGGTACGACCCGGGGATGATGGGTCCCACCACTCGGCGGGCATACGAAAGACGGCGAAAGCACCACCAGTCGGCCCGGATGGGAGTCGGCCGGCCCCTCCCACGGGCCCCATGCGCCATTAATCAGACACGATAAGTAGTGGCCACAGTGATCGCCCGCCAGACGGCGGGGCTGTCTCCACGACCTCATGACCGAGTCCGCATCATTAGAGGCACGGCTACAGTAATCTGCAGCCGGCAAGACCCGCCCGCGGTGGACGCGGCCTGTCGGCTTCACACCAAGCCAGTCGGCGGGGCCCACCAGTCGGCGGGCCCTAGGAGTCCGCGGATAAGACGGCGGCCAGAGAGACAGATGGCTGGGCCCGCACCCAGCCGGATTACCATTGTACCCCTGGGGAGTAGGCCTATATAAACCCCCAGGGCATCGATGCAAAGGGTTGGAATCCATTAGCACTAGACCAGATCATATAGGAAGGAGAGAGCTAGCCTTGCCTTCTCCTACCTCCAGGAAACAGCTCAAGGAGCAACCGTGTAAACACTTTGCCATAGTGATCATGTGGAGACCCCGTAGAGCAGCAGTAGGTGTATTATCTCCCCGGAGAGCCCTGAAGCTGGGTAAGATTCGCCGGCGTGCATGTCTTCGCCTTATCCCGTTTCCAGGAACCGGCGACGTTCTACTCGCCCCCACCATGATAAGCCATCCTTTGGCATATGTCGCACCCAACCCCCGACATTTGGCGCCCACCATGGGGCCTGGTGCACCGTCGTCCGAAGACCTGCTCTGGACGGGAACCCTTTTCCTCCCTGGCGAGCGCAGCCAGCCCGGCACGCCAGACGGAGTTTGCGCTGACGCGCTGCACGGCGTTGAGATCGCGTGCGCAGCCAGCTGCCTCGCCGATCTTGTCAGCGAGGTTCGCCTCTCCGACGAACCTGCATCCAACGCAGGCACGGGCGGCCCCGAGAGCCTCCTCGTGGGCCTCTTCGACAAGCCTGCCGTGGACCTGGAGTCTGTAGGCTCCACCCACCTGATGCTGGTCGACTCTGACACATCGTCGCTCGACGCGTTCCCACCAACGTGGTGGTCTACGACGAGCCTCTCCCTCGCGCGGAGAGCGACGAAAGCACCGTCACCGAGGTGCTCGTCATCGGTCATGACGAACCTCCCGGCGGAGGAGCGCATGACCCCCTTGGCGCGGCACTACAAGACCTGACTGCGCCCATTCTGGAAGACACTGACGCGGAGACGTTGGAGGCGCGCCGCCTTCAGCTCGTCGAAGGCGCGAAGAAGCTGGCTAGCATGAGACACTTGTCAGAAGTCTACCAGCATGAGATGGATCATGCTGTCGGTGGCTCGCCAGCCCCAGCTGGGCCCAGCCGCCTTGGCGCGGTCCAGCAGTGTGGCGTGGCCATCGCCAACCTATTCGGGGCAAGTCGCCCTGTGTACGTCACGCCTGCGGAGAACATTCGAGCCGCCCAGGCGGCAGCGGACGAGCTGGACAACTTCGAGGGCGAAGAGCGCCGCCTGATGATGGAGCGAGTCCAGCGGCTCCTCGACGCGACTGCCGCGCAGAACGAGGCCGGCTGCCGCACGGAGGCGCCGCAGTGGCAAAACGACGACCTTCGCCGAGATCAAGGCGCGACGTCTCGGACGCCGACTGGCGGCGCCCGAGGAAGGAAAGACAAGGATCCGACTGTCAGCCACAGTCGGACTCACATTACCATAGAGCGTGACCAAGATGGCCGCCCGAGAGCAGTGGAACGACGGGACGACTGTCCACCTCCTCCTCCTCGCAAGGAAAGGCGAGTATCCCCGCCGCCTGTTGACCATCTGACTCTCGACGACCACCTTGGCTGCCGAGAGGGAGTCGGAGAAAATGACGCCCGCCACCGAATCGACCGACTTCACCGATCCCTGGCGCTGGAAGAAGAAGACGAGTTGGGTCCGCCTTGTTTCGGGCCCCGCATACGAGACGAGCCCTTTCCCAAAGGGTTCACGCTCCCAAGAGACACGCCCAAGTACACAGGCTCCGTGAAGCCGGAAGACTGGCTGGTTGACCACTCCACGGCTGTCAACATAGCAACAGCAACAAGCGTGTCACCATAAAATACGTTCCGCTCATGCTCCAGGGCATGGCCCGGACATGGCTGAACAGCCTGAAGCCCCGCAACATCAACAACTGGGTCGACTTCACCGAAGCATTCGTCCGCAACTTCACAAGCACGTACAAGCGTCCTCCCAAGCCTCGTCAGCTTTCCTTGTGCATGCAAGGCCCCAACGAGTCGACTCGCGACTACCTCACGCGTTGGGCCGAGCTTTGGAACTCCTGCGTGGGCGTGCACAGGGTGCAGGCTATCGAGTACTTCACCGCTGGGTGTAGAGAAGGCACCCTCCTCAAGCACAAGCTCCTCTGTGATGAGCCAGAAACCCTCGATGAGCTGCTGATCATAGCAGACAAGTATGCCACGGCCGACTCCTCCATGAATGAGGAGATTCAAGTTAGCGCAACTGGCAAAGTGGCCCCTCAGGCTCCAAGAACTCCGGCAGGAGACGCCAGTCGGCGGCAACAGCAGAACGACCACAAGCGCAAGGCCCCACAGCCGGCTTCCAGCAGCCGGTAGGTCGCGATAGTTGAAGACCAGCAGCCGGATGGGCAGCCTCCACCCAAGCGACAGAAAGGTGGCAAGCCCAACTGGTTGCCGGCTTTCTCATACGAGCAGACTCTGGATGGTCCTTGCAAGTTCCATAGCAGCGCGAAGCCGTCGAATCACACCACCCGGAAGTGCCACTGGCTCACCAGGATCGCCAAAGGAGACGGCCTCCTACCTCCCTCGCCTGCTGGGCAGCAACCTCCGCCTCCGCCCCAGCAGCCGGCTGTCAGGCCAGTCGGCGCAGTACAAGACGAGTACCCCGAAGAGCACGGAGCCTACGTGATATTTACTAGCGTGGCTGATGATCGATGCAGCAGGCAGCTACAGCGACAAGAGGTGAATGCAGTAGCATCAGAGGTGCCAGAGTTCATGCACTGGTCCGAGAAGCCTGTCAGCTGGAGCAGGGCTGATCACCCAGAGGTGATGCCGAGTCCGGGCTCTTATGCCTTGGTCTTGGATGCCACCTTTGCCACGGATAGACGAGCTGCTCGTTTCTCGCGAGTTCTAATAGACGGAGGCAGCAACATCAACATCCTGTACAAGGACACCATGGAGAAATTAGGAATCAAGCAAAGACAGCTTCAGAATAGCCGGACTGTGTTCCACGACATTGTTCCTGGTCTTTCCTGCTCACCAATCGGCAAGATCCTGATGGACGTCCTCTTTGGAGACAAAGATCACTTCCGCCGAGAGTCAGTTTGGTCTGAGGTGGTGGACCTCGAGAGCCCATACCATGCATTACTTGGCCGACCCGCCCTGGCCAAGTTCATGGCGGTCCCCCACTACGCCTACCTCAAAATGAAGATGCCCAGTTCCAGGGGGATTCTGAGAGTAGTCGTCTGCCTTTGCGACTGAGAGTAGTCGGCTAGCCGAGTCCCTGGTGATCGCGGCCGAGAAGCGGCTCCTTGACCGGGTTGTGGCGATGGCCGGCAAGCAGCTAGAGGTGTCGCCTAACCCAAAGGAGTCGGAGGCTAAGGGTTCGTTCAAGCCGGCCAAGGAGACAAAGAAGATACCCTTGGATCCGGAGCACCCAGAGAGGTACGCTGTCGTAGGCGCATACCTCGACAACAAATAAGAAGGCGAGCTCGTTGATTTCCTCCGTGAGAATCGGGACATCTTCGCATGGTCCCCCAAAGACATGCCAGGTGTACCGACGGAATTCGCCGAGCACAAGTTACATGTCCGATCTGATGCAAAGCCGGTCAGGCAGCCCTTGCGCCGCCTGTCAGAAGAAAAGAGAAGAGTTGTCGAAGAAGAGATAGCCCGACTCCTAGCAGCCGACTTCATTATGGAAGTATTCTTTCCAGAGTGGCTAGCCAACCCGGTCCTGGTACTGAAGAAGAACAAGCAGTGGCGAATGTGTATTGACTACACAAGCCTCAACAAGGCCTGCCCCAAGGACCCGTTTGCTCTACCAAGAATTGATCAGGTGATAGACTCCACAGCCGGATGCGAGCTGTTGAGCTTTTTGGATGCATATTCAGGATATCACCAGATCAAGCTGAACCCGGCTGACAGACTAAAGACCGCCTTCATCACGCCATTTGGAGCCTTCTGCTACCTCACCATGACGTTCGGCTTGAGGAATGCCGGCGCCACCTTTCAGCGTTGCATGCAGAAGTGCGTCCTCAAGCAACTCGGCAGAAACTCCCACGTCTACGTGGACGATGTGGTGGTGAAGACGGAAAAGCGTGGAACACTGCTGGAAGACCTCAAGGTGACCTTTGAGAACCTGCGTCGATTCCAGATCAAGCTCAACCCTGAGAAGTGCGTCTTCGGAGTACCAGCCGGCCAACTCCTTGGCTTCCTGGTCTCTGAACGCGGCATAGAGTGCAACCCTGTAAAGATCAAGGCCATTGAGAGGATGGAGGTACCCAGCCGACTGCTGGGCGTGCAAAAGTTCACTGGCTGCTTGGCGTCCATCAGCCGATTCATCAGTCGGCTGGGCGAGAAAGCTCTCCCCTTATACCAGCTCATGAAGAAGACCACTTTTTTCGAGTGGAACCACAAGGCGGACGAAGCTTTTCTCCAGTTGAAGAAGATGCTGACTACTCCACCCGTTCTGGCGGCTCCGACTCCTAAGGAACCTATGCTCCTGTACATCGCCGCTACCAGCCGGGTAGTCAGCACAGTCATTGTAGTGGAACGTAAGGAGGAGGGCAAGGCATTACCTGTCCAGAGACCGGTATATTACCTGAGCGAAGTACTGTCGGCCTCCAAGAATAACTACCCCCACTACCAGAAGATGTGTTATGGCATGCACTTTGCCGCCAAGAAATTGAAGCCTTACTTTCAAGAGCATCCAATCACTATGGTCTACACGACCCCACTTGCCGAGATCATCGGAAGCCGAGATGCTTCTAGCCAAGTGGCCAAATGGGCCATAGAGCTGGCTCCCTACACCATCCACTACCAGCCCCGCACCGCCATCAAGTCACAAGCACTGGCCGACTTTCTCGTCGATTGGGCCGAGACCCAGTACCTACCTCCAGCGCCCGACTCCACCCATTGGCAGATGCATTTCGACGGCTCCAAGATGCGCACCGGCTTGGGAGCCAGCGTTGTCCTCACTTCTCCTAAAGGCGACAAGCTGAAATACGCACTGCAAATCCATTTTGCCGCCTCCAACAACGTCGCCGAGTACGAGGCGCTCATTCATGGGCTCCGGCTTGCCAAAGAACTTGGCATTCGTCGGATCCTGTGTTATGGCGACTCAGACTTAGTGGTCCAGCAGTCGTCTGGCGACTGGGACGCCAAAGATGCAAACATGGCGAGTTACCGTTTTCTCGTGCAGCAACTCAGTGGATATTTCGAGGGGTGCCAGTTCCTCCATGTGCCAAGAAACGACAACGACCAAGCAAACGCCTTGGCACGAATCGGCTCTACCCGCCAAGCAATACCATCCGGCGTCGCCCTTCAACGCCTCCTCAAGCCGTCTGTCAAGCCTTCACCAGAATTAGACTCCATTTTTGTGCCGGCTCCTCCCGAAGAAGTCGGATCTGACTCTCGAGCCCTGGCAGATGGTACGGGGATTTTGGTAGATGGCTCCAAAGCCGCCACAGTCGAGGCTGGCCCAGGGACTGCAGAACCCGGCCCGAGGCTGCGGCGGCCGGCCCGAAGACTCCAAAGCTCGGCCCAAGAGCTGCGCCAGTCGGCCCGGGGACTTCATTAATCCAGCAAGCAGTTGCTGACTCCAGCCCGCCGCCTCCCAGCCCAGCCACCCTCGTCCAAGTCGCAGTTCTGGCAGTCAAAGAAATAGGAGCACCCTCATGGGTCCAGCCCATCCTCAAATTTCTGGTGAGCAAAGAGCTACCGACTGATGAGACCTTAGCTCGGCAAGTACAACGCCGAGCAGCAGCCTACACCATAGTCAACAAAGAGCTGGTCAGGCGCAGCGTCACTGGTATCTACCAGCGCTGCGTAGAGCCAGAGCAAGGCCAAGCAATTCTCAAAGACATCCAACAAGGCGAGTGTGGCCACCATGCGGCTTCAAGAGCACTCGTCGCCAAAGCTTTCCGACACAGTTTCTTTTGGCCAACGGTCTTAGAAGAGGCCAAGGAATTGGTCCAAAAATGCAAAGGGTGCCAGAAGTTCCGCTCCAAGCCGCATCAGCCGGCTTCTGCACTCAAGACCATCCCCATTGCCTGGCCTTTCGCAGTTTGGGGTCTAGACATGGTGGGACCATTCAAGATGGCACGAGGTGGCTTAACTCACTTACTTGTCGCAGTGGACAAGTTCACCAAGTGGATAGAAGCGAAGCCAATCAAGAAACTGAACGGTCCGACTGCCGTGACTTTCATCTCCGACATCACAATTCGGTACGGCATACCACACAGCATCATCTCCAGCAACGACACGAATTTTGCCAAAGGAGCCTTGGCCCGTTTCTGTGCGACATAGGGCATCCGTCTGGACCTAGCATCCGTCGCCCATCCACAGTCAAACGTCCAGGTGGAGCAAGCAAACGGCCTCATGCTGTCCGGCATCAAGCCCCTACTGATCGAGCCTCTGGAGAGCTCGGCTGCCTGCTGGTTCGACGAGTTGCCAGCCATCCTCTGGAGTCTACGCACGACTCCAAACAAATCAACCGGCTTCACGCCTTTCTTCGTCGTCTATGGTGCTGAAGCCGTCATCCCAACGGACATAGAGTTCGATTCCCCGCGAGTCACCATGTACACCGAGGAAGAAGCAGAAGAAGCACGACAAGACGGCGTCGACCTGCTGGAAGAGGGCCGGCTGTTGGCACTCAGCCGGTCCAGCATCTACCAGCAGAGCCTGCGCAGATACTACAACAGGAAGGTCAGGCCGAGATCTTTCCAGGAAGGCGACCTCATGCTCCGATTAATCCAGCGAACAGCCGGCCAGCACAAGCTGTTGGCACCTTGGGAAGGCCCCTTCATCATCAGCAAAGTGCTGGGCAACGACTCCTACTACCTGATCGACGCTCAGAAGCCCCGAGCACGCAAGAGGGACGACTCCGGCAAAGAGACAGAGCGGCCATGGAATGCAAATATCCTCCGAAAATTTTACAATTAAACGCAGTATGTATCACGCTACCTTTTTGTTTTAAAAGTAACAAGACTTCGGCCCCCCCGAGAAGAGCTCGGGGACTGCCCTCTTTTATCTATATGATAAGAAATACGCCTTCGAGTATATTACTCTTTGTTCTTCCGCTTGGCACCGAGTTCGACTAGTCGGCCCGGGGACTTGCCGACCTGCGCTATGAAATGCTTCCTGCAGTCGGACAAGTAGTGTGTGGCGTCTAAACCGTCTCCTGCCAGAAGCCGCAGCTCGCAGAGCGACTGTCTGGTGGGCAAGAGTAAGGAAGAATAGGCGTCCATATGAAAAATGGCTAAGGAATCAAAGCACAAACATAGCTTAAGGCCGGCTTCCAGCCTTTTTTCACAAACCAACTCTTGAATAGCCGGCTTGCTGCCATCTATCCGACTTGCTAAAACAACTCTAAAAACGGCTAAGTACTTGCCTTCCCAAAGTGACCAAGAATTTGATCCAGCAGCAGTCCGCGGAGCGGCTGTCTGACTGACAAAGACGGCAACTGAGGGAAGATGGCAAAGGAAAAAACCAAAAGAACAATGAGCAAGAAAGATAGAAGTCGGATGAATATTTACATAACAAAGGCCCTTGGCCGAATCTTCGAGCAGAATTTCAAAATACACCCCGCGGGTGGAATTGTGCGAATTAACAAGTTCTTCAAAAACTATTAGAAAAGATAAAGCAAAGACAAGATGGCAGCCTAGGGGGCGGCAGACGGGTTTGGAGGATCGGAGGATATGGCGGCGTTGGATGTTGGGGCGGCCGGCTGGGCGGTCTTGTCTTGATCACCTCCGGCAGCAGTCGGCTCGGGCGGGCACGGCTCATTGCTGGAGGCACGGTCGAGCTGAGGCTGGCCATCCGCTCCGTCTTCCGGTGCCTCCGTCTCGCGTCCGTCCTCCGCCTCGTCTTCCTCCTCGACGCTGGAGCCGATCACCTCTGCCGAGTCCTCGCCGTAGTCGGGGTTCAGCTCAAACCACTCCGGCGGCACCTCCTCGCCGTCTTCAGCCCGTTCGGGGACAAAGATGCTGGTGTCGGTGTACTCGGTGATTGCCGCCGCACGCTTGACAAGGGCGTCTTCCGCGGCAGCCAGCTCCGGCTGGGCCTCTGACCGGAGTGTGGCCAGCCGGTCTAGGTCCAGCCCCGGATACCACGCCTTGACAAATTCCAAGGCTCGGCGCGCTCCAGCCTGGGCCGAGGAACCCTTCCAGGCCTCAAGACGGCCAGCCGCGACCTCCAGCCAGTCGGCAGTCCGACTGGGGGTCCGTAGAGCCTTCACGTCTGGCCAGAGGGCGGCGATCGATTGGGCGCCGACACGTTGAAGCCGACGCAACATCTGGTGGGCCGGCCGCAGGCGAGCCCCAATGCTCAGAATATGCTCGTCAAGAGTCCGAGGGGCATCAGCGGCGATCTCCGTGCCACCCGCCCTCCGCTCCTCGCGGTCGGCCTCGATAGCTTGAATTGCGGCCTGTGAGTGGCTGGGGAAGAAGTCTGCCAAGACGGAAAGAATGAAGAACAAGTCAAAAAAACCAGGAGTCGACTCGACATATAGTCGGTGGCTCGAAGAAGGAAAGCAAAGAAGCTCACCGTCGACGAGGTCCTCAATCTCGTGGAAGCCGGAGACCAGCATTACCTCCTTGTCGGTCTAGGAGGAGCGCTCGTTCGCGAACTCGGCCAGGAGGGCGGCTTCCGCCTCTTCCGCCTCCTTCTGCGTCTTCGTAAGCAGCTCCTTCTGCTCTGCCAATTGTGCGGCCAGAAGATCGTGCTCTGTGGCGAGCTTACTGCACTCCTCCCCCTTGGCGCACAACGTGGAGTTGGCTTCGCTCAGCTGCTGTTGAAGAGCGGTGTTGGCCTTTGAAGAGAAAGAAGAAAGAAGGCGTTAAGTCATCAACAAAGAAGGTCGCTGGGGAGATCCGGCCCGACTGCTCAGCAGTCGGCCCGAATCTCGGGGACTACAGCCCGTGGGTGCGCCAGCGCGCCCCCGCAAAGAAGAAAAAAGACTCACTCCGGCTCTCCGACAAGTCGGCAGTCCGCTTGCCCAGCTCTTCAACGTTGTGGTTGAAGGCGGTGACACAGAGGTTGTGATAGTCCTGCAACAAGTATTTCAGAACAAAGGTTAGTACTCGAAACTTACCAATTGGAGTTCCGGGCCGCCTTCTCAGCAGCCGGCCCAGAACTCGGGGACTACACCCAGTGGGTGCGCTGGCGTGCCCCCACAGAGAGAAACAAGAAAACAGGGACAAAGGAGAAAGCATACTCGGATGGCTGCCCGCGACGCCAGGTGCGCCTTGGTGCAGTTTTGGATGGCGTCACTTCAGCTCGTAGCTTCGTTTGGACATCCAGAAGCGCCTGGTTCAGCGGGCCCGTGCTGCCTCCTCGCACCCACCCAATAGGCGCGGAGCTCGTCGCTTCGGCGTCTAGAATCATCAAGCTGGCGCCGAAGTCTCCTTCTCAAGACGGCGACGTGTTGGCGAGCCGACTTGAAGGAGTAGCCTTGCCACGGCCTCATCTTCAGTCGGCGGCAAGGGCGGATCTGCCGGCTGTTTGCCTTGCGCGCTTCTAGATGGCGGCGGGGGCGCCTGTGGCGGCATGACCACGTCCGGCATGGGGGCATCGCCGCCGCCTCTCTCCACGATCGGGAACTCTCCGCCGGCTTCCCCTGACTGCCCCGTGAACTCCGGGGGCGGCGGCACGGAGTTCAAAGGGGTGACGAACACCGCCAACCGCCGGGGCACGACTTCCTTAGCCGGCTGCTTTGCCGCGGCGGCGGCCTCGGCCGCCTCCAGCTTCTTCAGGGCGGAGGCCTCCGCCTTCTCGGCCTCCGCTTTCTCCCGGCGGGCGGCCTCGTCCGCCTCGCGCTTCTCCCGCGCGTTCTGCTCCGTCGCCTCCCGAAGGTCGGCAGCGGGGTCAATCCGCCGAGTGGTGGCAGACGTCTCCACCGACCCCGTAACAGAGGCGGCGGCAACCCTCTCAAGAGTGAGGGGAGACCTGAGGCGAGGAAAGCATATGGAAAACTCAGACAAGATCAACAAAGAGAAAATAAAGATAAGGGATGGAGGCGCTTATGCAGAGACCAGCGGTGGCTTCTTCACTTCCTTGCGGAAGCGGTTGGCTTTCGCGGCCGCCTCTTCCCGCTTGGTCGCGGCGGCCGCTCCCTTGAACTTCTTTGACCGACCACCAAGCGTACTCGGCCCGGCTCAATGCTTCTTCGCACCGCCTTGAGCGTCCAAGCCGGTGGAGGAACTCGCGCTTGGCTGGCCAGCTTTTGACCGACACCGCGGGGCGACTTCTCCCTCGGCCTCGTCGTCAGGCCAGTCGGCGAAAGTGGCCGAATGCCTGGAGCCGCCTGCTTCTCCTCCTCCTCCCTCGGCGTCGGCTTCCATGGCCGCCGCCTCCAAGTCGGGATCGTCGACATCGCTCTCTGCCCAATCGGGGACAAACTGACGAGCCGGCCCCGCGGTACCGGCCGAGGGAGGGATGAGAGGATTCTGATTCAAAACAAAAACGGTCAGACTTGACAAGTCGGACTCGGCAACAAAAGAAACAAAAGAAAAGGAAGACGACTTACAATAGGCGGGGGGTTGGCGCGCGAATACGGCTCCTTGTCGAACCGCCAGTCCACCGAGAGACCGCAGTTCGCGATGTAGTTCACCGTGTTCGCCACCTCCGCGTGAGGCATGTCCTTGGAGCACATCCGACTCGGGTCCCGATGACTGCTCATCTGGAAGATCAGGTGAGGTCGGCCTTGAAGTGGGAGGACTCGGCGCGCCACGAAGGCAGTCAGCAAGTCGGCCCCGGTAGGCCCTTTGACTGTGTCAGCACTCGGAGTCGCGCGACGGCGGCGGCACCAGCGGGAGACAGCGTCCTGGCTCGGAGTGACCAGCTGGGGAGCCTTCCAGCCGGCGCGCCGTCTTCGTAAGCCGGCAGGTTGACCCAGTCGCCTTCTAGGGCGACGTTCTTCACATAAAAACATGACCGCTGCCACATCTTCACCGACTTAATCAGTGCAATTGTGGGAAACGGATTGTCGGCCACTGATCTCCGCATCGCGATGAATGCACCACACTGGGTCGGCACGCCGGTGAAGTGTGTGCCGAGCTTGGATTGGAAGAACTCAGCCCAGAGCTCGATGGTGGGGAGAACACCGAGGAAGCCTTCGCACAGGGTGGCGAAGGCAGCCAGCAGCACCAACGTGTTCGGAGTAAGGTGGTGCGGCTGGAGCCCGTGGAACTCCAAGAAGGAGCGGAAGAAGCCGCTCGCCGGCAGTCCCAGGCCGCGCATGAGGTGTGAGCGGAATATGACCTGCTCGCCCTCCTCGGGCGCCGGCGATATCTCTCCCTCCGGCATGAGGCGGACCCGCACTAAGTCCCTGCCAGGCAGCCGCCGTGTCTGGCGGAGGATCTCGATGTCGTCGTCGTCAACCTCGGAGCCATCCCACACTCTGGAGCGAACAGCAGGAGGCGCGGCGGCGGAGGAGGAGCTCATCGCTGCGGGCACGGCGTGGTTCGGAGTAGCAGCGGCAAGAAGAAGAAGAAGAAGCAAGAAGGAGCGAAAGGAAGTGGGGAGAATGGGCGCGCGTGCTTCGCCGCCCCCCTCCCCCCGCCTACTTGTAGGCTCGTGGGCTGAGAAGTCGAGGGGGCGGACGTGGGATTAACTGTGCCCGGGACCCCACGACCCCCACGATTGACCACACGAAGTTACCACGCGCAATAACCGCGCGGGAACCCCAACCGTCCACGCGGCCGCAACGGATCTGTTCGCATGCCGAGGCACGGTAGTGGCGGGCCCCGCCTATAGGCCTGTCTTGTCGCGCGCGTGGGCGATCAGACTAGCTCCGCCACGTGGCGCCTCGCGGCGGGTCAACCACGGGTGGCGACCCAGAAGCTTATCAGGCACGCCGCCTAAACTCCGTCGCAACGTTCAAACCTTTTTAGGGGCAAGTTGGCCTTGAGCAAGTCCGACTACAACTAGTCGGCTTGACAGAAGACGGCTAGCGAAGCCTAGATCCGACCGTCGGAGAGAAGAAACTATTGAGGCTCCACGACATGTCGCCCTCGGAGCCTCACCAGCTTCGGGGACTATTGTCGGAGTAATGTGTTGGGGATCGTAGCAGAATTTAAAATTTTCTACGCATCACCAAGATCAATCTATGGAGTCATCTAGCAACGAGGGAGAGAGGAGTGCATCTACATACCCTTGTAGATCACGAGCGGAAGCGTTCAGAGAAAGGGGATGATGGAGTCGTACTCGCCGTGATCCAAATTACCGATGACCAAGTGCCGAACGGATGGCACCTCCGCGTTCAACACACGTACGGAGCGGATGACATCTCCTCCTTCTTGATCCAGGAAGGGGGAAGGAGAGGTTGATGAAGATCCAGCAGCACGACGGCGTGGTGGTGGATGCAGCAGTGATCGCAGTAGGGCTTCGCCGAGCTTCTGCGAGAGAGAGAGGTGTAGCAGGGGAGAGGGAGGCACCAAAGCTTGGGGTGCAGCTGCCCTCCCTCCCCCCTCCTTTATATAGGCCCCCTGGGGGGGCGCCGGCCCTGGAGATGGGATCTCCCAAGGGGCGGCGGCCAAGGGGGGTGGAGTGCCCCCCAAGGCAAGTGGAGGCACCCCCCACCCTAGGGTTTCCAACCCTAGGCGCAGGGGGCCCAAGGGGGGGCCGCTGTCGGCGTTCTGGGAACGGGGGTCCCCAGACTTGCCTGCCTGCGGCCTGTGGCATGGCTCAAAGGGGGGCCCAGCACGGCCCATCTTCACCAACACAAATCCAAGACCCTCGCGAGGGGCCAAGCCTCGCGGGGCGGACGACGCGAAGCTTCCTCAGGCACGGCCTCGTCAGGCTGGCTCACGAGGAGGCGGAGAGATCAAGGCAGGGTACCTCACGAGGTGCCCATGACGCAAGCCATGACAACTCAGGGCGCCAGGCGGGTGCCAGCCCGCGCAACGTCCTCCTTTCCTCTTTGGTGCAAAGGGGGCAAGCGCAGCCGCGGAGTACCGAGGCATCAGGAAAAGGTTGCCATTTCGGTGCAACGAGAGCAAGACCAGTAGGACTATGAGACGGAGGTCACCGTGGAGCCCAAGACGGCGTCATCACCAGAGCTTTGCGCAGGCGAAGACTACCTTTGTCAGGATAGCTTATATTTGCTGTCCCCCTTCAAATTAGCCTGCCATTGTTGGCTCCCTTCCCGCTAAATATTTGGGAAGAGGACCAGGGCCTCTATAAATAGGCCCAGCCACCCACACAGCAAGGGGGTCGGTCGGCCAAAGGAGAGCAGAGAGAGAGAGAGAGAGAAAGGCGGCTGAACTCCTCCCAGCAGTTCATCGCCTCAGCCAAGAACAGACCCTCACGAGGCTGTTCTTCCTTGTATTGTTCATCATCGTCAGCCCAAGAGGCAATCCACACACCACACACTGGAGTAGGGTATTACACCACAACGGTGGCCCGAACCAGTATAAATCCTGTGTCTCTTGTGTTGCTCTTTCCTTAGTTCAGATCCTAGCATGGCGGAGGGGTGCAGGTAGGTAGGAGGCGAAATCTCCGCGCGCACCCCAGTGTTCGAACCTCAAGGGTCTGCCGGAACCCGAAATCCGACATTTGGCGCGCCAGGTAGGGGTGCGCCGGAATTCGTCTTCCACCGCCCCGTTCTCCTCCGACCGTCACGCCCATGTCTGACGCTCGTCGGGCCCGTGCCGAGCGCCGGGCCACACTCGCTTCCCGCGTCGCCCAGACAGCCCCTGTCGGCGGGCATCCACGCCGTTCTCCGTCACCTTCCGTCAACGCTGCCACCGGCCCGACGGGGGACGAGCGGGAAGCATCGTCCCAGCATCCGTCCGTGCGGCAAGACGGCCACACCGCAACTCCCTCGCTCGCCCCAGCTGGATCTTCGTCCCGCGCGCTCCGCGCGCCCATGGAGGCTCGGGCTGCACTCATCGCGGCAAACGAGCTCCTGCGCTACTGTCCCGTCGATGACGTCTACGAGGAATGGCTCGACCGCATCGCCGAGCTCGTCCGCGCTGTAGGGGGATCTTCTGCGCCATCCGTTCCGCCGCACTGCACCCCGCCCCGCACGGGCGAAGAGGCTCCGGCGGCGCCCCAGCCGCCTCCTCCTCGAGAAGACGCCATGGCTCCAAGGCGCATGGCCCCTTGGCGGAACCCGCTCCGTCAGGTGCCAGCGCAGCAAGAACAGAGCTGCCAAGAAGTCCCTCGCCCGCTAGAAGCTGCCCGGGCGCTCCCTGCTCCAGCACGTCGCGACCATCCCCTTGCTCCAGCGCATGGGGACATGCAAGACCAGGCTCTCCGTCACCTAAGGCCTCCCGTGGCCACAGCAGGCTGCCGCGCCTACACCACCGAACTACGCAGCATCGTGTGGCCCGGCAAGTTCAAACCAGACCTGCCTCCTCGCTACGACGGCACGACCGACCCTGCGGAGTTCCTCCAGCTCTACGAGCTGGGCATCGAAGCTGCCAACAGAGATGAGAAGGTCATGGCGAACTGGTTCCCTATGGCGCTCAAGGACGGGGCCCGCACCTGGCTCCTGAACCTGGCTCCAGGCACAATCTCCTCCTGGGAAGAGATGCGCACCCGCTTCATCGCCAACTTCCAAGGTACTCGCGACCGGCCACTCGCCGTGAGCGACATGCGCCGCATCAAGCAACAACCCGGGGAGACCCTGCAGAAGTACATCCAGCGCTTCAACAACGCACGCCTCAAGATCCCCAAGGTGACTGAGGAGGCCATCATCTCAGCTTTCTCCGACGGAGTGCGCGACGTCAAGATGAAGGAGGAGCTGGCGATGCATGAAGACCTGTGCACTTCCTTGGAGCTGTTCATCTTGGCAAACAAGTGCACCAGGGCTGAGGAGGGGCGTCTCTCCCTCCTCGAGCTGCCTGCCGCAGACCCAGAAGAGAAGAAGCTCAAGGCCAAGGATGTGAAGCGCAAGGGGGCTGCAGTGCTCGCGGCAGAACCAGACACCAAGCAGGGCAGAGATCAGCCCGAACCTCCCAAGGGCAGCCGGTATTGCGTGTACCACGACCTCCACACCCACAACACCAACGAATGCCAAGAACTCCGAGCCGTGCGTGAAGGAAGGATCGGCCGTCGCCCCGACCGCGGTGACCGGGGCTACGGTCGAGGGGGAGGAAGAAACGCAGGATGCTGGGAAGACCGTGGGCCGCGCCAAGGGTGGCGCGACCAACCTCGCGAGGATCGCTGACAACACGCGCCTCGCGAGAGAGGATGGAGGGATCAACCTCGCGAGGAAGACTGGAGGGATCAACCTCGCGAGGATCTCCCGCTAGGCAACGCAGGCCTCCCACCGCTGCCGCCGCAGCCAAGGAGAAACGAGGACCGCCATCAAGACGAGGAGGCTGGGGGCTTCCAGGAGCCGTGCGCGATCGCCTGCATCCTGGGCGGAGCTCAAGCCCCAGCCTCTCAGCGCATCTTCAAGCAGTTTACCCGCGAAGTGAACGTAGTACTCCCCAGACTCGAAGCCACACGCCCTCTCAGGTGGTCGGCATGTGCCATCACGTTCAGCTCAGCAGATCAGCTCAAGTGTGCGGCAACAGCCGGAGTCCTCCCGATGCTTTGTTCCCCAATCATCAGCAACGTGGTGGTCACCAAGACCCTCATCGATGGTGGGGCAGGGCTCAACGTCCTGTCCGTGGAGACGTTCAACAACCTCCAAGTGCCCTACAGCCAGCTTCAGCCAACCAAGCCCTTCTCCGGTATCACTGACGGCTCCACGGTCCCGATTGGGCAGGTCCGCCTCCCTATCACCTTCGGGGCACGCGACAACTACCGCACCGAGCTCATCGACTTTGACGTCGCTCACATTCGCCTACCGTACAACGCCATCCTTGGGTACCCAGCGCTGGCCAAGTTCATGGCCGTAACTCACCACGGCTACAACGTCCTCAAGATGCCAGGAAGCGACGGAGTCATCACGGTGCCCTGTGAAGAGAAGGACGCGGTGTGTTCCCTGGAACGAGCCTTTCAGGCCGCGTCACTGGAAGACCCGGGTCGTGGAAGCGGGAGGCCTCCCGAGACCACCCCCAAGAAGAAGAAGACATCGTCCGGCTCGACCACTCAGGAGGTAGGCCCCTCTGGGGCCGCGCCTGCCCAGGGAGAGCCTCCCTCCATCGCATAGGAAAGTGCGACCGACGCCCTCCTAAGGCAGGGCTCGGGGGCTCTCCCCTGGAGGGCCACCGACCTAGCTAGGGTCACGAGGGAGGCGCTTGGGCACCACATGGAGGCATGTTTTGAAGCACGTTTCCCTCAAGAAGGGGCAAGGCAAGGAGATCCAGACCCCCAGGAGTTCGTCAGCAAGGCCATTCAGGAGCTACAGGAGTCAAGAGTCATGAGAGGCGCCCGCCGCCTACCGACAGTAGTGGCCCCCCATCCAGGCGAGGATGGTGGGCTGCGCGGCTGCATCGACATACCAGGGCTCAACCGAGTCGTCTCTCTGGAGCGCCTCTAGCCCTCACGAGTGGGGCACTGCGGAGGTCCACCCCACAGCTACGTTTGCATGGCTTACGGCTTGCCGAACGCGGCTGACGTGTACCAGCGCCTCATGAGGGGCATCACGGAGGTACGAGAGGCCAGACGTTCCGCAGCCCTGGCAGAGATGGAGATGGCCCGCGAGGAGCCGCCAGCGCCTGCGGAGCCTCCCGAGGCCCCTGGGCCTGGGGGCTCGTGAGGATCGGCTCCCGCAGCCCCCCGAGCCTGCTACACCAACACCCCTTCGTCCTCAACATCATCAGGTGACATCTTTCGAGTTTTACTTCCAGCTGGGAGCGCCCCTAGGGCTGCATTATTTGCAGGCCGCGTGGGTCCGTCCCTGCGGCATGTATCCCTTTTATTTCGCGTCGATTAGCTTACCTTGTTGGGGGCGCCCCTCAGGCTGCATCACCCCCAAGTCGCTCGGGCCTGACCCAGTGATCTCCGCATTCCCAGCATCTATTCGAACGAATCCACTCCTTCACGACTAACGTGTTTTACCTAGTTGCCTACTCAGCTGACGCCAACTAACGGAGCTGCTCCCGAACGGCACGACGCTTGCGCATGGGTCCGTCCCTGCAACGCCGACAAACCTGGATGGCTGAGCTCTGGCCGCGGCAGCCCCGCATAGCGTCACCTCGTCAAGCCTTGAGTGCCTCACTACCCCTTGGAAGCAACCAATGGCTGACCGTCAATTGTATAGCAACCCCTTTCTTTTTCTATGATGGACCTGCAGGACCTCCTGAAGGAGCTGCGGCAGGCGAGGCTCTTGCTGTGCCTCCTACGCTCTCGTCCGCGTGAACCGCTTGCACGTTAAAGGGGGGTGCCTGAGCATCACGACTCAGGGATCCTACTGGCTCTCCAGCCCTCACCCTCTGGCCTTGACCACGGCATCGCGACCTGGCATACCAGCGACGGCTGAGATTCGCTCGAGGGCCGGGACCCGAGGACGTAGAGCAGAAAGGGGAGCTAAGGCGAGAGGGAGGAGACACACGAGGACCTCGCCAAGCAACCCCGCTCCTGCCGACGCACGGATCCGGCCACACACCAGAGAGCAGCCCCTGATCCTCAAGATAAGTTATCGCCTGGAAGCGCCAGTTGCCGTGGCACCATCCACGCACCTAATGCTATCCATTGTTAGTGCCAGCACCGCGACTCAGGGGCTCTTACCGGACTCCGGGTCGCTCACCTCCTGGCCTTGACCACGGCATCGCGACCTGGCATACCAGCGACGGCTGAAGCCGCCTTGGGACTGGGACCTGTCGGCGCAGAGCACCAAGCCCTCGTGAGGTTCGAAAGGGAGGACTGAGCTAAGATGGAATGAGCAACTCGCGCAATTCTACGACAAGGGTTATATATACAAGACAGGATCACAGGCACCTTACAAGCCCCTACGGGACGCGTTTTTGATTCCTCGCAGGGAACGGATCCTAAAGGGACACAAACTACACGCGTCCCTGCAAAAGACGCCATCATCAACAGTGGGCCGTCAAGCACCGACGCCAACCCCATCCAGATCAGAGTCGGCGGCGGCCTGACTAGGCCGCCCTGCTCCAGGAGCGGCGTCGGCTCGGGGGCTCGTAGCTGTCGTCGCTCGTCTCCGGAGTCGCGAAGAGCTCGCCGGAGTCGCTGGAACCTCCGACGCCTCCACCACCTGAGGAGCCTCCAAGGGAGTGGGTGGCGTGCCCAGTCCTCATCACAGCAGGGCCCTGGCCACCTTCCCCGGGGCAGCACTCCAGCCGGCGCCCGCTCGCATCGAAGACCTTGAAGAGCATCACCGAAGCACTGTCGTAGTCCAAGTGGATCGTGAAGACTCCCCTTGTCCTGCAAACCCGGGCGATCTCCCTCCAGCCCCGGGTCATGTAGACCTCGCTCGGGGCGACGACCGCGACCTCTGCCTCGGTCGCGAGGGTGCTGCAGCCGGCATGCTGCAGCCAGAGCTCCAGGGGCTCCCCCTGTGGGATGATGGAGCCAAAGAAGGGAGGCAGGCAAATCCAAGACTGAAGTGGAATGGCGACGTGGAGCACGAACTCTTGGGAGGAGCCCTCGGTGTGGACCCCAGGGGGGACGACCCGCACCTTCGTGACCCGTCGGCGCCGACGGCGGCGCCGCCCGTGGCGGTCAGCATCAGCTCCTTTGGGGCCCTCGACCTGGGCGTACAATGGAAGCGGGAACCCCGGCGGCGCCCACTCGCCCCAAGGCCTCGGCACCACCTGAAGGGCCCCTTCGTCTGGGCCACGGGGGATGAGCCGTTTCTTCGGCGAGAGAGGGTCTGGCCCCTCTCGGGGAGCCTTTCCCTTCTCTGCCGTCGAGAACCGGCGGACCGGAGCCATCGTGGCAAGGCGGAGCAAGGATCGGGAAGAAGGAGAAGCAAGGAGGGGTGGACTGGAAGGGCGCACGCCGTCCCGTACTTATAGCCGGCGGAGGCCAACCGCCGACCTCCACGATCGCAGGTAATCATGACCCGTTTTTGCATGCAGGGACTTGCCCCATCCGTGCAGTTGCCGAGGCGCCGTGGGGAAGTGGAGACACCCACGTCCAATCAACCGCCATGCGGCGCCCAAGGCCGCAGGCTGTTAGGGCCCGCAACGCTTCGCTCTTGCCCTTCCGCCTCCCTGCACGGCCAAGTCCGGGTGCGCCTTGGGCCCGGGGGCTACTGTCGGCGTTCTGGGAATGGGGGTCCTAGAGTTGCCTGCCTGCGGCCTGCGGCGTGGCTCAAAGGGGGGCCCAGCACGTCCCATCTTCACCAACACAAACCCAAGACCCTCGCGAGGGGCCAAGCCTCACGGGGCGGATGAGGCGAAGCTTCCTCAGGCACGGCCTCGTCAGGCTGGCTCACGAGGAGGCGGAGAGATCAAGGCGGGGTACCTCACGAGGTGCCCATGACGCAAGCCATGACAACTCAGGGCGCCAGGCGGGTGCCAGCCCGCGCAGCGTCCTCCTTTCCTCTTTGGTGCAAAGGGGGCAAGCGCAGCCGCGGAGTACCGAGGCATCAGGCAAAGGTTGCCATTTTGGTGCAACGAGACCAAGACCAGGAGGACTACGAGACGGAGGTCACCGTGGAGCCCAAGACGGCGTCATCACCAGAGCTTTGCGCAGGCGAAGACTACCTTTGTCAGGATAGCTTATACTTGTTGTCCCCCTTCAAATTAGCCCGCCATTTTTGGCTCCCTTCCCGCTCAATATTTGGGAAGAGGACCAGGGCCTCTATAAATAGGCCCAGCCACCCACACAGCAAGGGGGTCGGTCGGCCAAAGGAGAGCAGAGAGAGAGAGAAAGGCGGCTGAACTCCTCCCAGCAGTTCATCGCCTCAGCTAAGAACAGACCCTCGCGAGGTTGTTCTTCCTTGTATTGTTCATCATCATCAGCCCAAGAGGCAACCACACACCACACACTTGAGTAGGGTATTACACCACAACGGTGGCCCGAACCAGTATAAATCCCGTGTCTCTTGTGTTGCTCTTTCCTTAGTTCAGATCCTAGCATGGCGGAGGGGTGCAGGTAGGTAGGAGGCAAAATCTCCGCGCGCACCCCAGTGTTTGAACCTCAAGGGTCTGTCGGAACCCGAAATCCGACAGGTGCACCAGCCCACTATGGGCTGGTTCCCCTCCCCACTTCAGCCCATGGGGCCCTCCAGGATGGGTGGCCCCACCCGTTGGACCCCCAAGACCCATCCGGTGGTCCCGGTACAATACCGGTGACCCCGAATCTTTCCCGATGGCCGAAACTACACTTCCTATATATAATTCTTCACCTCTGGACCATTCCGGAACTCCTCGTGACGTCCAGGATCTCATCCGGGACTCCGAACAACTTTCGGATTACTGCATACTCATATCTCTACAACCCTAGCGTCACCGAACCTTAAGTGTGTAGACCCTACGGGTTCGGGAGACAAGCAGACATGACCGAGACGACTCTCCGGTCAATAACCAACAGCGGGATCTGGATACCCATGTTGGCTCCCACATGCTCCTCGATGATCTCATCGGATGAACCACGATGTCGAGGACTTAATCAATCCCGTATTCAATTCCCTTTGTCAATCGGTACGTTACTTTCCCGAGACTCGATCGTCGGTATCCCAATACCTTGTTCAGTCTCGTTACTGGCAAGTCACTTTACTCGTACTGTAATGCATGATCCCGTGATCAACCACTTGATCACATTGAGCTCATTATGATGATGCATTACCGAGTGGGCCCAGAGATACCTCTCCGTCATACGGAGTGACAAATCCCAGTCTTGATTCGTGCCAACCCAACAGACACTTTCGGAGACACCTGTAATGTACCTTTATAGTCACCCAGTTACGTTGTGATGTTTGGCACACCCAAGGCACTCCTACGGTATCCGGGAGTTACACAATCTCATGGTCTAAGGAAATGATACTTGACATTCAGAAAAGCTACAGCAAACGAACTACACGACCTTTGTGCTATGCTTAGGTTTGGGTCTTGTCCATCACATCATTCTCCTAATGATGTGATCCTGTTATCAATGACATCCCCATGTCCATAGCCAGGAAAGCATGACTATCTGTTGATCAACGAGCTAGTCAACTAGAGGCTCACTAGGGACACATTGTGGTCTATGTATTCACACATGTATTAAGATTTCCGAATAATACAATTATAGCATGAATAATAGACAATTATCATGAACAAGGAAATATAATAATCATTTTATTATTGCCTCTAGGGCATATTTCCAACAGTCTCCCACTTGCACTAGAGTCAATCATCTAGTTACATTGTGATGAATCAAACACCCATGGAATTCTGGTGTTGATCATGTTTTGCTCTAGGGAGAGGTTTAGTCAACGGATCTGCTACATTCAGGTCCGTATGTACTTTACAAATTTCTATGTATCCATTTTGAACACTTTCACGAATGGAGTTGAAGCGACGCTTGATATGCCTGGTCTTCCTGTGAAACCTGGGCTCCTTGGCAAGGGCAATAGCTCCAGTGTTGTCACAGAAGAGAGTCATCGGCCCCGACGCATTGGGTATGACTCCTTGGTCGGTGATGAACTCCTTCACCCAGATTGCTTCTTGTGCTGCCTCCGAGGCTGCCATGTACTCTGCTTCACATGTAGATCCCGCCACCACGCTTTGCTTGCAACTGCAACAGTTTACTGCCCCACCATTCAAAATATACACGTATCCAGTTTGTGACTTAGAGTCATCTAGATCTGTGTCGAAGCTAGCATCGACGTAACCCTTTACGACGAGCTCTTCGTCACCTCCATAAACGAGAAACATTTCCTTAGTCCTTTTCAGGTACTTCAGGATATTCTTGACCGCTGTCCAGTGTTCCATGCCGGGATTACTTTGGTACCTTCCTACCAAACTTACGGCAAGGTTTACATCAGGTCTGGTACACAGCATAGCATACATGATAGACCCTATGGCTGAGGCATAGGGGATGACACTCATCTTTTCTCTATCTTCTGCTGTGGTCAGGCTTTGAGCCGTGCTCAATCTCGTACCTTGCAATACAGGCAAGAACCCCTTCTATGACTGATCCATTTTGAACTTCTTCAATATCTTGTCAAGGTACGTACTCTGTGAAAGACCAATGAGGTGTCTTGATCTATCTCTATAGATCTTTATGCCTAATATATAAGCAGCTTCTCCAAGGTCCTTCATTGAAAAACACTTGTTCAAGTAGGCCTTTATGCTTTCCAAGAATTCTATATCATTTCCCATCAACAGTATGTCATCCACATACAATATGAGAAATGCTACAGAGCTCCCACTCACTTTCTTGTAAATGCAGGCTTCTCCATAAGTCTGCATAAACCCAAACGCTTTGATCATCTCATCAAAGTGAATGTTCCAACTCCGAGATGCCTGCACCAGCCCATAAATCGATCGTTGGAGCTTGCACACCTTGTCAGCATTCTTAGGATCGACAGAACCTTTCGGCTGCATCATATACAATTCTTCCTTAAGGAAACCATTAAGGAATGCCGTTTTGACGTCCATTTGCCATATCTCATAATCATAGAATGCGGCAATTGCTAACATGATTCGGACGGACTTCAGCTTCGCTACAGGTGAGAAAGTCTCATCGTAGTCAACCCCTTGAACTTGTCGATAACCCTTAGCGACAAGCCGAGATTTATAGATGGTCACATTACCATCCGCATCTGTCTTCTTCTTAAAGATCCATTTATTTTCTATGGCTCGCCGATCATCGGGCAAGTCAGTCAAAGTCCATACTTCGTTTTCATACATGGATCCTATCTCGGATTTCATGGCTTCCGGCCATTTGTCGGAATCCGGGCCCGCCATCGCTTCTTCATAGTTCGAAGGTTCACCGTTGTCTAACAACATGATTTCCAAGACAGGGTTGCCGTACCACTCTGGTGCGGAACGTGTCCTTGTGGACCTACGAAGGTTAGTAGCAACTTGATCTGACGTTTCATGATCATCATCATTAACAACCTCTCTAGTCGGTGCAGGCACCTCAGGAACATTTTCCTATGTTGCGCCACTTTCCGGTTCAAGAGGTAATACTTCATAAAGTTCTACTTTCCTCCCACTTACTTCTTTCGAGAGAAACTCTTTCTCTAGAAAGGATCCATTCTTGGCAACAAAGATCTTGCCTTCGGATCTGAGGTAGAAGGTATACCCAATATTTTCTTTAGGGTATCCTATGAAGACGCATTTTTCCGACTTGGGTTCGAGCTTTTCAGGTTGAAGTTTCTTGACATAAGCATCGCATCCCCAAACCTTTAGAAACGACAGTTTAGGTTTCTTCCCAAACCATAATTCATACGGTGTCGTCTCACCGGATTTCAACAGAGCCCTATTTAAAGTGAATGCGGCAGTCTCTAAAGCATAGCCCGAAAATGACAGCGGTAAATCGGTAAGAGACATCATAGATCGCACCATATCCAATAGAGTGCGATTACGACTTTCGGACACACCATTACGCTGAGGTGTTCCAGGTGGCGTGAGTTGTGAAACTATTCCACATTTTCTTAAGTGTGTGCCAAATTCGTGACTCAAGTATTCTCCCCCACGATCTGATTGCAAGAACTTGATTTTCCTATCACATTGATTCTCAACCTCACTCTGAAATCCCTTGAACTTTTCAAAGGTCTCAGACTTGTGTTTCATTAAGTAGACATACCCATATCTACTCAAGTCATCAGTGAGGGTGAGAACATAACGATAACCACCGCGAGCCTCAACACTCATTGGACCGCACACATCTATATGTATGATTTCCAATAAGTTGGTTGCTCGCTCCATTGTTCCTGAGAACGGAGTCTTGGTCATTTTACCCATGAGGCATGGTTCGCACGTGTCAAATGATTCGTAATCAAGAGACTCTAAAAGTCCATCTGCATGGAGCTTCTTCATGCGTTTGACACCTATGTGACCAAGGCGGCAGTGCCACAAGTATGTGGGACTATCATTATCAACCTTACATCTTTTGGTATTCACACTATGAATATGTGTAGCATTACGCTTGAGATTCATTAAGAATAAACCATTCACCATCGGAGCATGATCATAAAACATATCTCTCATATAAATAGAACAACCATTATTTTCGGATTTAAATGAGTAGCCATCTCGAATTAAACGAGATCCTGATACAATGTTCATGCTCAAAGCTGGCACTAAATAACAATTATTGAGGTTTAAAACTAATCCCGTAGGTAAATGTAGAGGTAGCGTGCCGACGGTGATCACATCGACCATGGAACCATTCCCGACGCGCATCGTCACCTCGTCCTTTGCCAGTCTCCGCTTATTCCGCAGCTCCTGCTTTGAGTTACAAATGTGAGCAACTGCACCAGTATCAAATACCCAGGAGCTACTACGAGTACTGGTAAGGTACACATCAATTACGTGTATATCACATATACCTTTCGTGATGCCGGCCTTCTTGTCCGCTAAGTATTTGGGGCAGTTCCGCTTCCAGTGACCACTTCCCTTGCAATAAAAGCACTCAGTCTCGGGCTTGGGTCCATTCTTTGGCTTCTTCCCGGCAGCTTGCTTACCGGGCGCGGCAACTCCCTTGCCGTCCTTCTTGAAGTTCTTCTTACCCTTGCCTTTCTTGAACTTAGTGGTTTTATTCACCATCAACACTTGATGTTCCTTTTTGATTTCTACCTCCGCTGATTTCAGCATTGAATATACCTCAGGAATGGTCTTTTCCATCCCCTGCATATTGAAGTTCATCACAAAGCTCTTGTAGCTCTGTGGAAGCGACTGGAGGATTCTATCAATGACCGCGTCATCTGGGAGATTAACTCCCAGCTGAGTCAAGCGGTTATGTAACCCAGACATTGTGAGTATGTGCTCACTGTCAGAACTATTTTCCTCCATTTTACAGCTAAAGAACTTGTCGGATACTTCATATCTCTCGACCTGGGCATGAGCTTGAAAAACCATTTTCAGCTCTTTGAACATCTCATATGCTCCATGTTTCTCAAAATGCTTTTGGAGCCCCGGTTCTAAGCTGTAAAGCATGCCGCACTGAACGAGGGAGTAATCATTAGCACGCTGCTGCCAAGCGTTCATAACGTCTTGGTTCTCTGGGATGGGTGCGTCACCTAGCGGTGCTTCTAGGACATAATCTTTCTTGGCAGCTATGAGGATGATCCTCAGGTTCCGGACCCAGTCCGTATAGTTGCTGCCATCATCTTTCAGCTTGGTTTTCTCTAGGAACGCGTTGAAGTTGAGGACAACGTTGGCCATTTGATCTACAAGACATATTGTAAAGATTTTAGACTAAGTTCATGATAATTGAGTTCATCTAATCGAATTATTCAATGAACTCCCACTCAGATAGACATCCCTCCAGTCATCTAAGTATAACATGATCCGAGTTAACTAGGCCGTGTCCGATCATCATGTGAGACGGACTAGTCAACATCGGTGAACATCTTCATGTTGATCGTATCTTCTATACGACGCATGCTCGACCTTTCGGTCTTCTGTGTTCCGAGGCCATGTCTGTACATGCTAGGCTCATCAAGTCAACCTAAGTGTATCGCGTGTGTAAATCTGGCTTACACCCGTTGTATTCGAACGTTACAATCTATCACACCCGATCATCACGTGGTGCTTCGAAACAACGAACCTTCGCAATGGTGCACAGTTAGGGGGAACACTTTCTTGAAATTATTTCGAGGGATCATCTTATTTAAGCTACCGTCGTTCTAAGCAAATAAGATGTAAAAAATGATAAACATCACATGCAATCAAACAGTGACATGATATGGCCAATATCATTTGCTCCTTTGATCTCCATCTTCGGGGCTCCATGATCATCGTTGTCACCGGCATGACACCATGATCTCCATCATCATGATCTCCATCATCGTGTCTTCTTGAAGTTGTCTCGTCATCTATTACTTCTACTACTATGGCTAACGCTTTTAGCAATAAAGTAAAGTAATTACATGACGTTTATGTTGACACGCAGGTCATAAATAAATAAAGACAACTCCTATGGCTCCTGCCGGTTGTCATACTCATCGACATGCAAGTCGTGATTCCTATTACAAGAACATGATCAATCTCATACATCACATATATCATGCATCATTCATCACAACCTTTGGCCATATCACATCACAAAACACTTGCTGCAAAAACAAGTTAGACGTCCTCTAATTGTTGTTGCAAGTTTTTACGTGGCTGCTATAGGTTTCTAGCAAGAACGTTTCTTATCTACGCCAAAACCACAACGTGAATTGCCAATTTCTATTTACCCTTCATAAGGACCCTGTTCATCGAATCCGATCCGACTAAAGTGGGAGAGACAGACACCCGCCAGCCACCTTATGCAACTAGTGCATGTCAGTCGGTGGAACCGGTCTCACGTAAGCGTACATGTAAGGTTGGTCCGGGCCGCTTCATCCCACGATGCCGCCGAATCAAGATAAGACTAGTAACGGCAAGCAAATTGACAATATCGACGCCCACAACTACTTTGTGTTCTACTCGTGCATAGTAACTACGCATAGACCTAGCTCATGATGCCACTGTTGGGGATCGTAGGAGAATTTAAAATTTTCTACGCATCACCAAGATCAATCTATGGAGTCATATACCAACGAGGGAGAGAGGAGTGCATCTACATACCCTTGTAGATCACGAGCGGAAGCATTCAGAGAACGGGGATGATGGAGTCGTACTCGCCGTGATCCAAATCACCGATGACCAAGTGCCGAACGGACGGCACCTTCGCGTTCAACACATATACGGAGCGGATGACATCTCCTCCTTCTTGATCCAGCAAGGGGGAAGGAGAGGTTGATGAAGATCCAGCAGCACGACGGCGTGGTGGTGGATGCAGCAGTGATCGCAGCAGGGCTTCGCCGAGCTTCTGCGAGAGAGAGAGGGAGAGGTGTAGCAGGGGAGAGGGAGGCGCCAAAGCTTGGGGTGCATCTGCCCTCCCTCCCCCTCCTTTATATAGGCCCCCTGGGGGGGCGCCGGCCCTGGAGATGGGATCTCCCAAGGGGCGGCGGCCAAGGGGGGTGGAGTGCCCCCCAAGGCAAGTGGAGGTGCCCCCACCCTAGGGTTTCCAACCCTAGGCGCAGGGGGGCCCAAGGGGGGGGGCGCACCAGCCCACTATGGGCTGGTTCCCCTCCCCACTTCAGCCCATGGGGCCCTCCGGGATGGGTGGCCCCACCCGATGGACCCCCGGGACCCATCCGGTGGTCCCGGTACAATACCGGTGACCCCGAATCTTTCCCGATGGCCGAAACTACACTTCCTATATATAATTCTTCACCTCCGGACCATTCCGGAACTCCTCGTGACATCCAGGATCTCATCCGGGACTCCAAACAACTTTTGGATTACTGCATACTCATATCTCTATAACCCTAGCGTCACCGAACCTTAAGTGTGTAGACCCTACGGGTTCGGGAGACAAGCAGACATGACCGAGATGACTCTCCGGTCAATAACCAACAGCGGGATCTGGATACCCATGTTGGCTCCCACATGCTCCTCGATGATCTCATCGGATGAACCACGATGTCGAGGACTTAATCAATCCCGTATTCAATTCCCTTTGTCAATCGGTACGTTACTTGCCCGAGACTCGATCGTCGGTATCCCAATACCTTGTTTAGTCTCGTTACCGGCAAGTCACTTTACTCGTACTGTAATGCATGATCCCGTGATCAACCACTTGATCACATTGAGCTCATTATGATGATGCATTACCGAGTGAGCCCAGAGATACCTCTCCATCATACAGAGTGACAAATCCCAATCTTGATTCGTGCCAACCCAACAGACACTTTTGGAGACACCTGTAATGTACCTTTATAGTCACCCAGTTACGTTGTGACGTTTGGCACACCCAAGGCACTCCTACGGTATCCGGGAGTTGCACAATCTCATGGTCTAAGGAAATGATACTTGACATTCAGAAAAGCTACAACAAACGAACTACACGATCTTTGTGCTATGCTTAGGTTTGGGTCTTGTCCATCACATCATTCTCCTAATGATGTGATCCCGTTATCAATGACATCCCCATGTCCATACCCAGGAAACCATGACTATATGTTGATCAACGAGCTAGTCAACTAGAGGCTCACTAGGGACACATTGTGGTCTATGTATTCACACATGTATTACGATTTCCGGATAATACAATTATAGCATGAATAATAGACAATTATCATGAACAAGGAAATATAATAATCATTTTATTATTGCCTCTAGGGCATATTTCCAACATAATGGGCCACAGGTAGGCTAACCCAGGCCCAGAACCTTTCAAGACATTGAGGCAGACTGCGCCCCTCGAGACCCCGGGACGAAGAGCCGCTTTCTGAGAGTCGGCGGCGAGGCAGCCGGCTGCCCACTCACGGCCGAGTCCCAGGGACGACTTCAGGATGAGCCGACTCCTGACTGGCGACTTCCAGAGAAGCCGGCCTTGGGGAGTCGGCCCGCGACGCCAACAACCCCCATGCCCTCATAAAGAGAGACGGGACGGGGAGTGGCCACAGTAAGGTCCACTCCCACCCCTTTTTCCAAGGTCAGGTGTGGCTACAGTATGCCGCACCCGCGGAGATCTCTGCGTGGCGCGATACTGTTGCCATGCCAGCCCTGACATCAGCCTCAGGGGGCGGAGCCTGTGCCCACGACGGCCTGCTGGTATGACCCAGGGATGATGGGTCCCACCAGTCGGTGGGCGTATGAAAGACGGCGAAAGCACCACCAGTCGGCCCGAATGGGAGTCGGCCACCAGAAGTCGGCCGGCCCCTCCCACGGGCCCCACACGCCATTAATCAGACACGACACGTAGTGGCCACAGTGATCACTCGCCAGACGGCGGGGCTGTCGCCACGACCTCATGACCGAGCCTGCGTCATTAGAGGCACGACTACAGTAATCTGCGGCCGACAAAACCCGCCCGTAGTGGACACGGCCTGTCGGCTTCACACCAAGCCAGTCAGCGGGGCCCACCAGTCGGCGGGCCCCAGGAGTCGGCGGATAAGACGGCGGCCAGAGAGACTGACGGCTGGGCCCGCGCCCAGCCGGATTACCATTGTACCCCTGGGGGGTAGGCCTATATAAACCCCCAGGGCATCCATATAAAGGGTTGGAATCCATTAGCACTAGACCAGATCATATAGGAAGGAGAGAGCTAGCCTTGCCTTCTCCTACCTCTAGGTAACAGCTCAAGGAGCAACCGTGTAAACACTTTGCCATAGTGATCATGCGGAGACCCCGTAGAGCAGCAGTAGGGGTATTATCTCCCCGGAGAGCCCTGAAGCTGGGTAAGATTCGCCGGCGTGCATGTCTTCGCCTTATCCCGTTTCCAGGCACCGGCGACGTTCTACTCGCCCCCACCATGATAAGCCATCCTTTGGCATATGTCGCACCCAACCCCCGACATGCTCCTTCAGGTTCGGCAATCACCCTCTTCCTTTTTGATGTCTGATGCACAAGAACAACATTTGAGTGGAAAAACATGGTATCATGACAAATGGAATATGTATTGATAATGGATGGGCATGGCATCTCGACATATATGATAAGTAAACTAAGCAGTTGGCGGTGCAACAAAGTAGAAGAAATGCAAGACAACATATGCAAGATAACCGCAATCAATAAAACATTGCCAAATTAGAACAGGCACCTTGATGGGTGAATAGGACAGGCCATCGGCCTTTGACTCCTCGAGGTTAGAATAGTCATTAGGATCATATTCTGAACAAGAGTCAACAGGTGGGGAGCGTATGAGTTTCATTGCATCCAGAATGGCACTCAATGCCTTGGTGCCAATTTTGTAAGTCATTGCAGTGTTTAGCTTCAAGAGTGGACTGTTGCTAGTGCGACACAAAGCAGCTAGACAGATCATAGTGTAGATATAACGGGAAAACCTTAGGCATTAGAGTAAAATCAGCAAAGTGGAACTTGCTGGAATATATGTGCTAGTATTGCCGGTACGGCTAGAAAGGCTTCGGATACCAGCTCTCTTCAAGTGAAGGTGCGGTACTGTTAATATCAATGTAACTCTCAAAGGCGACACAGCTCCCCGCATTTCCTTGATATTCTTATAGGATTCAAGTGGGCAGGCCACTACAAATCCTATTCCTATGTTTACAAGATCCTACGAATCAAAGAGGCTCAAAGTGTCCATCACAACCGACCGTATAGACCTCTACACTGCAAATGTCCCTGCTCATCTTCAGTACAAGGAACATACTGTACTACTATCATACTCCCTCCGTTCCAAAATATAAGTCTTGGTAGAGATTTCCACTATGGATCACATACAGATGTATCCAGGTACATTTTAGAGTGTAGATTCACTCATTTTTCTCCATATGTAGTCTATGGTGGAATCTATACAAAGACTTGTATTTAGGAACAGAGAGAGTACATATTAAAGAAGAACGGAAGAGGAACATGGTAAAGAAGAGCAAGCACATTTTGGATAATAAAATGTTGGTTGCACAGTGCCCACACATGATGAACTAGAGCGCATTAAGAATGCAACTCCTAGCTGTCTGTCGACCATTTCAGGCGGTTGAATGAAGATCCTACGTCTCCTAACCCTTCTTCTTCCTCGTCTCTGATTCTTCCCATACAGAACACCGCACGGGCCGCCGGCCGGACCACCGGCCCCCACCGCCTGTGTTCCTCCGCCACCCCCCCCCCCCCCCCACCCCCCCCCCCCCCCCGTTTTCTTCGTTCGGCGAAGCCCCACAACCACCCGAGCCTCTTCGATCGCACCGGCGAACTCCGGTGAGCTCTAAAAAATCGACTGACCCAATTTTGAAATTTAGTCTACTGTGATTTAACTAGTGTGGAATATAAAAGGGAAAACCATAAGCATTGCGAGTATGGTGTTGAGCGTGCCATGGTGGATCTGAAGGTGCAAACCAGACAAAGGCAACTTCGCAACCAAGACAAGAAATCATAGTAAAGCAGTGGCGATCTATTTTCTTGCTGCGATAAATAAGTTGTGCAGATACGAAAGAGTACCACCTCTGGTGCGGCGCCGTGTACGCATCTGCTGAGAATTTGACGATGCTGCGGTAGCGATGGCTGTCGGCGGCGTGGAAGCAGATGTAGGAGGGTAGACGATGGCGTCGGGGCGCGGTGGACGAGACAGTCGTAGGAGCGGCGCCAGCAAGGTGGACGACGGTGGGGATGAAGTAAGAGGACGGGATGCAAGGATCTCGGTCCGAAGCCGTGGATGAGAGAGGTCGATCTCTTGTAATGGACGGTGGCGTCGGGGTATCAGCTCCGACATGGTGGAGGATGACGATGGTGGATGGGGTGGCGGACGGCGGCGGACGGAGGAGGGTAGGGTGGAGAGGGTGTTTTGGCGCCCACGGAGTACGAATGGGGAAAAGGGAGGTAGAGAGCAAGGGGGGAACCATGTATTCAGGGCGCGCTTGTCTCAAATGCGAGGAAATTTACAAACTTAGCCCCCGTTTCAAATTTCTACTACATCACAGCAACACTAGTCGGTTGGGGATAGGACGGTAATCTCGCATACACCGAATATTTACCGACGAGAGTTTGTTTTTGGCGCCCACCGTCTATGAATATGAACCGGGGAGGGAGTCGATTTCGGCCGAGGACACACTGTGTTTTGGCGCCCACCGTGTATGAATCCGGGTGAGAGGCGGTTACATCACGTTTGGGTGAAATTACAAACCTACCCCTATCGAAACCTATAGAAATCCAGCATATAGGCTTTGCGTGGCAGGGATAGGCAGTAGTGATTTCCATCTCGCAAATTTTGGTTTCAAGCGGTTACTGCGACTTTCCCCGCTTCGTTCAAATTTTGCAGAGTGCACGTTTACCGTGCCAACTCAATTCGAATCCCGTTTGTATTCTATTTTTTTCCGGGCGGGATCCATTTTCAATTGGAATTACATTCTATATACATCATTTTTTATATATACTTTCAAAAGCACAACAAAGAATTCTGCTCCTTTATATGTATAATATGATTTACAAATACAACGATCTCGAAATCTTAAGGTTGAATTTGAAAAAATTTAACCAAATTATGTTCTACTAAAATGTATGGATCAGTAATATCTACATATTAAATTACATAGATGTGCGTGAATTCATATGAGTATGCATGTTTGATAGATCAATTTTGGTTCGAGTATGGATTACATGTATCATCATCTCGAATTCAAATATTTGAATCCCTTTTTTGGTCACTCCTTTCATGCCCATCTCTCTCGCATGCATGCTCCTTCAGGTAGCTATCACTCTCTTTTCTCCAGCTCACTCGCACGCTCACTTCATGTTGCTCCTATCCTCGCAAACATGGTCTCTCAACGGCTCCCTTGAGAAGTGTCACACTCTCCCTATCATTATAAATTACACGGTTTTCATTATCTCTCACGTCTCTACTGTTCTTTGGTATCACTCGGTACCTAAGCTTTCTTTTTCACCACCAAACACACAGTCTCCACCCGTCTTTCACTTTCTCTTTCTCTCCATGGGATTCTCTCACACACCCTATATGTCTCTACATATGACTCATACCACTAAAATTACTCTCTCTATCTCTCCTGTAGACACAACATTTGTTGCGGTCTCCTTTTCGTCTCCATCCCAGACTGACATTATTCATTTGTTTACAGATCAACCCCGACTACCGTCTCCTCTCCCTCTCTCTCACAGACACACACGCACAACTCCTACCACTAAAATGTGAATGGAAAACGAGATTTTGTTATACCCAAACAAAAAAGGACTAGAGGGAGTGATTGCTCTGACACGAACGTGACCTCTCATAGCGCATGCATTGAACCGGCGCGCCGGCCAAGAGGGCCGCACTCGCTGCAGGCCTGGCTGAGCACACCTCCTCACCGTGTGCAACCAGCTTAAGACTGCCCCGCCTGCCTTCATTGAATCCGTGCGTGTGCCGGTAACACGTCCTTCCGCGAGCTGGCAGGCATTTTAGAACACAAAAAATGACTAAAATATAATTAATTTACGCATGGTCTTGACTTGTTGTGCTCGCACTGGTAGCACGAACTAGTAGATGATTTTCTTTATTTATAACTCTCCCCACATTTTTTTTGGCTTTGAAGTGAATCATGGTTGTGGACATTATGTATGAATGTGCAGATATCTGTGAACATGAGTTTGATGTGGAAGTTGAACTTGAAATGTCGGGCTTGCGCGTGAACTATACCATGTCCAATGCTTCGTCTGTTATTGTTTGGAAAGTAATTGCTGTTATTACATGACCAGGAAAAAACATTTTGTGCCACATCAGTAGATGCAAGGACATCACAACAGGCATGCTGACTGGATAAACATTTGAACCTAGCTATTATGAAGGAAATTTTGTATTGACAACAGTTTTAGATAGCAGGAGACGCCTAGCCTGTTCTGCCTCTGCTAGCTTATTTCTGGCTTCTTCCATCTCTTCTTTGGCTTGGGTGAAGAGATCATCTGATTGCTCTTTTCGCTTCTTCAGGAACTCAACTACATTCTCAAGGGCTGCTGCACACTTTCTTTCAGCCTTTACTAATGCCACGAGGACACGAACAGCTGATGACTCCACCTGGCTTGTGTGTAATCCAGCATCATCTAGGAATTTGCACCTTGTGTCTAATCCAGCATCATTAGGGAACTGGCACCTTGTGTGTAATCCAGCCTCATTTTGGAAACATGATCTCGAGGTTGACCATACTTCCCTCCTCGCAGGAACTGCATCCTGACATGAAGTTACTTCTTTTTTAGATCAATACTCAAAGCAACCTAGATCCATTTAGTAGAAGCCAGATAAACAGAACTCGGAGAAGTGAATTCAAAAGGAAAAAATAAATAAAAACAGACTACAAGGTGAGAACACCCACTTCCTACATCAAGCTAAAAACGAAAGCATTAGGACGATTAAGACTCTTCTTATTACACATCGAAGAACACCACGCTTAAGAGAAACAGAAACTACAACATATACACATCGAAGAACACGAGGCTACACGAAAGTAATTGAAAGGGTGTTACTTACGAAAGCTCATTTTAAAGTTCCGGTGCAGCTCCTCTTTAACTTGCCACACTCCTTGAAGATGTCCCGAATATCCCGTGTTTGATCTTAATTTCTCCTCTGCATGTTCGCACTTGTGGTTTTAAAATCTCAAAATGGCAAGAAAAATATACTACTAGTAATACTCGCGCATCTTGTGGGCAACATTAAAGCACTCGTCTGCCATGTTGGAGCATCTCCAACAAGATAAACTACTCATACAAATGCATCTTGATGCGTGCAACGCATGGGCATTTTGCTAGTTCTAAAAACCTTTCCATCATTTGCCACACTACTGGTTGCAGATGAAAAACCTACCCAAGCACATCGCGATACACGAGCGGCGCACAATTACAAGCTGATATTCTGTTGGACAATGGAGGCTATAACCAATTACTTTTACCGGAACAATAGCACCCAGGAAATTTGAAGGGTAGGTATGAACAAAATTGGAACTGCACATGTATTGCTAAGTGATTCAATACACACATTACCAATCGAGGAGGAGAACGATGGTCGCGGCGGCCTCTGTGAGTCATGGTTGGCAACGGGAGTCAGTTCATTGTCCACGACGGTGGTACTTTTGCGCTTGGTGTCGGCTTCCAGGAAGCAGATCCGAGACCATGGAAGACGATGCCGGGGAAGAGCCTCCGTGTATGACGACGACGGTGGACCGGCTCCAGTGCGGTGTACGAGGTCGTCGATGAGGCAGATGCGCTGCGGTGGACGAGTGCGCCGATGTAAAGGGGAGGAGCACGAAGGCTGTGGTGCCATGGAGAAGTCTATTTTGCGGTGGGGATAGAAATTGGGGAGTATTCAGATGTACTACTCTGGGTGCCGGGGTGGGGTTGGCTGGGTAGCGTGAACCTGAAGTTACAAAAATAGCCCCCTACCAAGCGTCATCCGTAGGCCTGTTCTGAAGGCTATGATGGTAACTTCCCAATGCTCGAATCAGGGTCATGGGAGATTTTTCCCGCCAACCTCAAAATTTTGTGACACTGGACTCCCCGTGTGGCGTGTTGAGTGATTCGGCTAAGCAACTAGCGAGTAGTAGTAGTAAACTCTGCATATTAGGTTTGACCAAAGTCAAACTTCCTAAAGTTTGACCAAGTTTATAGAAAAATATAAACATTTACCATAACAAATATGTATGATGTGAAAGTACATTCAATAATGAATATAATGGTATTTATTTGTTATTGTATATGTTAATATTTTTTGTTATAAGCTTTCTGAGAGTTTACAAAACATGACTTTGACCAATGCTAATACGTAGACTTAAATAAAAACGGAGGGAGTACATATTTGTTTTCTTAGTTTGTAGTGAACTAATCATTTGTTGAAATTGTGAAATAAATATATTAGGCTATTGACTTCGAATGTAATGGATTATACAATTCAATAGTTGCAATCATCGTCGAATCCCAAGATGTATACAAGGTCTATAGTACTTCACAACATGCTCAAACTCATCCCAGTCAAATGAGAATCTAAATGCATTTCATAGTTATTACTTTGTAGGATGCAACAAGAACAACCATAACTCTACATCAGCCATTATAGAAGCAACATTTTGACATATCCCAATGTGTGAATGAAATGTGCAGAGAGAGCTTTTGAAGATGGAGTAGATAGGGCGGGAAAGATTGTATGTATGTGGAGAGAGAGTAGGAGACAAACCCAATGAGACAGAGAGAGAGATAGAGAGAGAAAGAGAGAGGAAGAAGTTAGGTCTGTGAGAAAGATGCATACACGTCATATACTTGAGATGCGTGTGCATCTGGATTCTGTATACGTGGAAGGAGAAGAGACAACATGTTTGATGAGAGGGCAGGAAAAACATGGACGAGAGGGGAAGGATATTGTGGGTTGAGGGATTGACAATTTTGTGCAGGGGAGAGAGGGATTGGTAATTTTGTGCAAGAGAGAGAGGGTGGGGGAGGAGTCAGTCAGCCGTCGACACATCACCTTGCTTCCAAATGACCCCGCATTATCTAGCACGGTGTGGTCGCCATCTTTGATCTGCTAGTTGCCCTCTTTGACGATTGAGGTGTTGTGCATGTTGGGGTGCAAAGAAGCACAAGCGAGAGTGGTCGCCGTATAACCTTGGATGGGGATGAATTGTGTGCTCGAGGGAGTGTGTGTGTGTGTGTGTGTGTGTTGTGCTGCGTGTGTCTCTGTGTGTGTGTGTGTCAGATATTGAGAGAAAACAAACCTAAGGAGAGAAATGGGTATTCATGAAGAGATTGTGCGGGCCTTGAGGTGGGCAGGGGCCGGGTGAGGGTGTCAAAATGTGCGCGTTGATGCATGTGTTGCATGCGACTGTGCGAGGGACGGACGAATCGAGAGAGATGGTTGTTGTGTTACGGATGCTCGTCTCTCTGTCTCTCTGTCTCTCTCCCTCTCTCTCTCTCACACACACATACACAAGTAAACTAGGTGACCGTTCTCTCATGTATACACAACGTATCGGCATCTGTCTATGTCTCACTCATGCACGATAATTTGCACATTCACACCTCTCTATATCTGTATCACACGCACACCGTCTCCACATTGCCCTTCCGCCACAACACACATATGGACACATACACACGTTCTCTCTCACTCACACACACAAAATCAGTATTAAAAAAACTAGGGCGCACCTAAAACGTCCAAATCCAAATAAACACGAACTGAAGCTAAATTCAAATATATGGAAATATTGCAGCGTCAAGAACTTTCACAGGAAAAAAAAGTTTAGTAATATTCGAGGATTGTTTTCACACACGCAAAAAGGTTCGGTGGATGTCCTTTGAGTGTGACACGGTGACGCACCGTTCAATCGACCACGCGGCCGCGGTTCACGCGCTTGCACAGGATTCCGTATCATGGCCGTGGTACTAAGGCTGGTCACAATGGGAAAGAACATAAGCTAGTAACTAATAAAAGCGCTGCCTAAGTCTAATGTTTACGTGTACTAGTACGGTTTTCTTTTAAGTTTGACCAACCTTATATAGAAAACTAAAGTAAGCTCCCACACATGCACTCATCAATATGTCGGCACCGCCGTTGCGCATGCCGACGCCCGACTGCTCCGGCCAACAATTTCTCGCCCATCACCGCCGTGTCGCCGCCATCCCTGTGCCATGAAGCCGAAGGCTCGCCCGCTCACGTCGTTTGCAGTCCCTCCTCGCGATGTTGCCGCGCTGCCAAGCACGCGAGCAGCTGGTGGAGCCGCATCTATGCACGCATCGTACGAAGAGGAGGATGAGCGTGTGCTCCAGCACGCCGGCGAGGAGGAACTAGCGTGTCATTGTCGTCTCCGCCCGCGCGGAGGAGGCACACATGGTGGCTGTCGCGGCGGAAGCCTGTCGCGCGCGCGTTGAGCCCGCAAACCGGGTGCGGACGCGGAATCTACCTTCGAGACCTTGAATGCCACGTGGATCCTGCAATCTGAAGGAGCAATTTGGGTAAGTCGACTCATGTGAGCCGTTTGATGCGACATGGATGGCCAGAAGGGCTTCTTCCACCTCTTCTGCCGTCTTCTTCCTTTGCTTCGTCGAACTTCTTTCACAAATCGACTGACCCAAATTATACTACTAGTACGAACGTATTAAGTATAGTAGGAACACAAAGACACGAGCAGTAGTACGAACTGCAAGAAGAACAGTAGTAAGACATAGTACTAGTACTACTGTACGTACTAAAGAGTTCAAATAATGAGAAAGAACATAAACATAGTTTTGCTGGGGCCTCAGCACAACACACCCTTGAAAATAAACTAATAAGCAACTAGTCCGCTTGACACTGCAGTACAACCAGCATGAGCGACAGCATTGCCACCTACTTGGAGTCCGAGTCCGCATCCTCGACTTCGTCCCTCTTCCTCTTCCTCTTCGTCGATGCTTCTTTGCTTGAACCGGACACTGGGCTGTGCTTCTTCATCCAACCCTTGTAGATATTTAAACAAAGGTAGGCATCCATTGCTGCGTACAGAATGTGATCTTCATCTAATGTCTTCGACTCCCATGCATGATGAAACTCGTGATGAGGTTTCTTCAATTTAGCTTATGAAGGATCAATCATGGCTGTTGCTAGGGTCAGCATTGAAGGTTGAGAGGAGGACACCAGGCTTGCCTTCTGGAGATCGAAGGGCTGGCCTACAACGAGACCTATCTGACGCAGGACGTCACTATCGTTCTTAAAGCCTACAGTAACGAATTTCACACTTTTGTCCTTGAGGAAGTTCTTAAAATCCTGGCACTCAACGTCGGCATGGCATATGTGGTAGACCAAGCAAACGTTATGTACGCAAACCTGGATCACGGCGGGCTTCTTCCTCTCTTCGTCCTTTAGATCCTTCTCTCATCCCAGGACTGTGGTGTACTCAACATCTAGCCCAGCGACCCACTCATCCGTTGAACTGTTGAACATGCGTAGGAAGCAAGCAAGCCATGCTTTCACCGTCTCGGATCCACGTGTGTAGATGACGATGAACTGATCGCCGGTGATGGCTCTAACCTGGTACTCAGCGGCGACCATGGAGATTTGGGAGGCCATGGATTTTGGAGGAGGGTTAGGAGAAGTTGAACTATTGTACCCCGCAAAAAAACTGGGAGCGAACTAATGTGAAAGGACGGGACGACTGGGAGCGAACTGTTGTAAGGTAGAAGACGGGGACGAGTAGGGCGTGCGAACGGCGTGGGGTTGCTGGCTTGCCCGGTGGATAAACGGCTGCAAGCCCCCAAAGAGTTGTCGAGAACTATGCGGGACCCACTAGATGTCATGTTTACTAGACCCATATCGTAGGCCTGACGGTATCGCTTCTGCCTATTCGCACGCCATGCCGGCGCGTGGATGTAACTTCACTTAATTCCGTCAAATGTGGCGCCTCCCACGACCTTCGCCTCCCTCGCATGGTCGCACCCTTTAAGACTTCGACCGGCTATAAATGAGCGATTTTTTTGCCTTTTTTTAGACAAGCAATTTTTTTGCCTACTCCGCATGCATGATACTCCCTCTGGTCCTTTTTACTCCCGTCAACCGTTTGCAAAGTGTTTGACCAAATTTATACTTTTTTTGAACACCACCTTATATTAATTAACCAGCCACACCAGTACACTCATTCGATAAAATATTCACCGCATAGGGCGGTACGTTATTTACATGAATACCAGCTAATCTATTGTCAAATCTATACTTAGCGATTAAGTGTGCCACCTTATTGGCCGAACGGCTAATCTTTAACAATTGAAGATTGTTGATCAACTTCGAGATGCTCAACGCTTTCATCTTCAGGTCACGCATAGCAGACCTGTCAACGCTTTGACAGGCATCAATGAAATCCCATGACCAAATTTATACTAAAAATATCAATATCTACAATACTACCAAAACACTTAGGCGCGGTGCATTAACTTCTACCTCGTTTCTTGTTTCTTAACATATCAACCAATACGAGATGTGTGTGTGCATGCTTTTAATGACTTGAGACTACCAAACACGACATGCAGTGGTTAGTTCATTGCATGCAATGCTATTAATTAGCAAATAAACATTAAGATCTCTCGTTTTCCCCTCCTCCTTGGTCACAGTGCACAATCTAAGATGACTTGCTCACCTAGACGGAGGGAGTACTGATTATAATGAGTACTCCCTCCTTCCATCTATATAGGGCCTAATGCGTTTTTCAGGACCACCTTTGACTATTGATAAAATTAATACTACATGACATGCATGATGTGAAAATTATATCATTGAAAGCTCCTTTCACATACGAATTTGATGATGTGCTTTGTGTAAGTTGCATGTCATATATTATTGCTCTAACATTTGGTCAAAGTTAGCCTCGAAAAATGCATTAGGCCCTATATAGATGGAAAGAGGGAGTATAAGAACTACGTTTTATAATGAGTGCAAAAATATTGATTTGACATTGTGAATGTTGACACATTGTGGAATAGTTTTTGAAGTCTGCAAAAGTACTCATCTAGTGTTGTCGTTCTCCATAAAAAAATGTGTTTACCAATGCATGCATGAACTCTAGTTACTCTAACCCCCATCTCTTCTTTAATTCTTTGCCACATCAGCATGTTTGTTATTCCCGTGTGCATGATACCAGCTAAGATACCACCATTATGGCCAGCCTTAATCATCGCATGCAATAATTTAGTGCACCTTGAAATACGAACATCTGTGGGGCGTGTTTGTTTTTAATGACTTGAGACTATACCTAGCCCGGCATGCAAGATGACTTATTATGCACCGTTCCCCATACCTGCAGGAAGCCCGTTCATCTCCAAATTTTTTCCTCTCCATGTGTGGAAACAATATGCTTGCCAAACTCTCCTTCTCCCTCCAGCGGTCCCACCACTCCACCCCATGTGAAAAAAATCTGCATGTATGACTCTTCTTCCCCCACGCTTGTCCAATCCGTTGTGACCAGCAATATTTCCACCCCTTCGATCCCCCGGAATTTACTCCAACAAATATGCCCACGTAGCTATTACTTAACTGCAGGTGCATTCGGTCACTAACATATGGGCCCAACAGGGATCTGGCCCACATGTCAGTGACGCAACTGGACCGGTAGTTAAGTCAGTGCAGCTCAGTCCATATCTTACGTAGGTGTGCCATTGCTCGCTATAAATGCTGTGCCTCCCACGACATCGCTATCTCCTTCCCCTCACGTTCACGTTCATCGCTATCTCCTCCCCTTCCCTCTCACGTCGACCACCATGATATCGCCCCTCCCAAGCCCTAGGAGCCCCTGCTGCACTACGTGGACGGTCACGCGTCGCCGTTCTGTTCCGCCGCCACTAGTCAAGGAGGACGCGTCGATGTTCCATTCCTCGCCGCCACTAGTCGAGGAGGATGCATCGGCGTTCTGCTCCTCGCCGCGACGCGTCGAGGTGGACGCGTCGGTGTTCCCAATATCGCCAGAACGCGCGTCGGAGGACACGTCGGCTCCCCGCTACGAGGAGAACGCCGCGCCGCCCGCCGAGCCCCCCCAGCCTTGAGGAGCTTTGGAAAGAAATGGATGTCACCTTGTGGGAGGCTTTGCCTCCAGCAGAGCGCGCCAAAATAGAGGCGGAGAAGAAGGCCGAGGAAGAGAAGCGCACCGCGGAACAAGCTGCCTGGGAGGCCTACGTCGCGTCCGAAAGAGTCAGGCAATTGGCTCTTTGGCAGAAGGCTCGTGCGAGGGTCGTGAGGGTGGCGGAGGACGCCCGTGCCGACGCCTTGAGTGCAGTCGGGGCCAAGCGCCTCATCTACACTTGGTGGTACGTGGACCGGGTGCATGCTTCCAGCGAGGAGGAGTACCTGTTGGCGCCGGATCACCACAACGGTGAGATCGCGCTCGCCCGCCGGCAAGTCGCCAATCAGCACCTCGCGAGTTGTGAGGCTGAGGAAGAGGCGTTGTGTCGGCGCGCTAGGAAACGGCCGCGCACCAGGGCACTTGTGGCGCGCCGCAAGCGCTCCTGCGAGCGCCATGGCTTTTAGGAGGAGTATAATTTTTGTTTCGTAAGGCGATCTCATTAGTTTTGGGACGCAAATGATAAATTCCGAACATTCAGGAATTTTTAGTGTCCTTAATTAAGTATGTAAAAGGGAAAGTTTGGAAACCTTGTGTATTCTACGCATTTTGCAAGTACGTGCATATAGCACAAACTTTACTATATACTATCACAGGAAAATAATTCTAGGAGACCAGGTCTCACACGAGACCCATCCTGATGGATGACACGTGGCATTCACAAATCACAAAGCATCCCCCACCCCCCACTTAAAATCAGGGGGGAGAGATTAGATGCTTTGTGATTTGTGAATGCCACGTGTCATCCATCAGGACGGGTCTCACCTACTAACCGTGAGACCTGGTCTCATATAATTTTTTTCCACTATCGCACTACACGTCTCTCTCGATATATGCTTGCAGACTGTGCTACTCCCTCCGTCCAGGTCAATAAGTCATCTTCGGATGTGCACCGTGACCAAGAAGGAGGGAAGACTTATACACTTAGACGGAGGGAGTACTACTATTACTTATGTACGTGCAAATGCACGTTTTAACATTACGATGCGGTTTTTGTAAAAGTAGAAAAACAGCACTAGTCAAGCTTGTGAAACGATTCAATGCAAAACAAATGCAAAAATGCTCGTTTGATTGTTTACTTTTAGCTTCCTTCTCTGTGGTTATTTCTCTATTGTACTTTGTAAGGAGTATCTCACTGGTTGGAAAGGCATGCAAATTCCCAAACCGCTTCCTACACCCTGTATCTCACTGGTTGCCGACGTTGACGTTGTCGCCCATGTCGTCGAGGATGAGGTTGCTGAGGTCGGGGAAGAAGTCGTCATTTGCATCTAATCATATGGACTAGCATAGTAGTAGGATACAGAGTAGAAACATGAATTCTACCACGATTTCGAATAGGAAGGACAGAAACACATACGGTGCAACGGGAGCAGCACCGTTGGCATTGAGGTTGTCACCCATGTCCAAACACCACGTAGACACGGTCTTTGAGCACGGTTCGTAGTCGTTCCACGCTCGGGCATTGAAGTTTGTAACTATTTTAGATTAGAATATACTACTCCTCCGGTGCTAGTAGTAGAGCAGAGTCCTACTCTACTACTCTACTCAAGCAAGTTAGGGTATAACATTGTAGGGAGTACCAGTACTGTGATCACTCAAGCAAGTTTTCTGGCATCAACATGACCCTACGCTGCTGGTATGTGTCTCGTAAGTCAAGCGGCGTGCTGTAGTCATCATCACCTGTCCACTTCCCGCACCACATATTCGCTTCTCCATCTTTGTCCTCACATAATCTCGTCCAATCTTCCATCCCCGCTTAGGCGCCTCCCCCCTCGTCCGAAACCCAAGCACTAACAATGGCAGAACCGAGCAGCGTGCGCCGAAAGAGTGGCTGGAATTCTCTCCTCACAGAGGCAATCAAGCTCATTATTTCGCGTGTGGACAATCTCAGTACCATGTCGCTCGCCGCGTGCTCGTCGGGGCTGTACCGTTTACTCAAAGCCCTCAGGCCGGAGCTTTTTAAGCCAGCTCCTTGCTTGCTGATGCCGCCTGATCTTCAGAAACAGCGTGTCACGCAGCATAACGATCGTAGGGTGGCGAGCATCAACCCCCTTGACTGCGATTCGATCCCCGTCAGCCTCAACTACATTAACAGTATGTACTGGGTTGGCATGAACACGTCTTGGATGGTGCTCGTCGACAGTCACGGCAGCTGGATACTCGTGGAGGTCTACACCCGGCAATTGATCCCCCTTCCTTCGATTAACACTGCACTGCTTTGGCACCGCGGCCCAGAATACTCGGAATCTTATAGTAGCCAACATGATACCAAGTTTGATTTTCTCAAGGTTGTAATCTTCCAAGTGCCCACAAGATCTGCGAATTATAAAGACTTCAAGCTAATTGCGCTCTTCAACGCGGTCTCGCCTATCTGACAGGTCACTGCGGTAAGTGGATAAATCTGCACGTCCATCGCAGGATCATACATCCTCCATGGTTCTCTGATGCCATTGAACACAAGGGCTTTATTTACGCTGTCGACTCCTTCTACGGCTAGACATATTGCTGGCCTACTCCAGTCATCGCTACAAACGGCTGTTACAGCAGTATGTTACTTTCCTATGATATCATGATGGCTTGCTTATATTACTGTCAACATTTGCCGAAAAAATATTCATGCTCATAACATGTTGTTCTTAAGATTGACTAAACCAAGAGCCCTTTTTTTATTTGACTCCAACTCGATATGATGTTGTAGGCCGCCTGGTGTCCCTACCCTTCCTAATCCTAGAACCTTTCAAAGAAAAGCGGCATGCAGTTCCAGGTGATTCCTGGCTCGATCAGACGACGGCGAATGATTGATGATCGTTCGCACGTACCGGACATGTTGTTTCGCGGAATACAATCACAATCACTGCAAGGTCTTTGAGCAGGATCCCAGCTTCTCTAGGCCTTCAGGAATTTTTCACTGAAGGCTGGTAAGTAGCGTTGGTACATGCTCTCTGTTTGTCGGACTGAATTATCCGATTAACCAAGAGATAACCAAAGGCAAGGATCATGATGGCAGCGCGGTTTCGTTCATCAGGCAAAATTGTGTGTACACAGCGTACCATGCATCTCTGCATGCACCATACCCTGATATGTGTCGCCACGCTCTGCAGCCCAAAGTAGGAGAAAGGGTCGCAAGTATCAGACTTCGACCTGCTGGCTGGAGTTTCCCCCGTCAGGCACCCATCTGGTTCAAGCCGTCAGCCAATCTCCATAGCTTAATAAATAGTAACGTCTAACTGAGCCAGTTAGTTAGATGCGTACACTTGGTGTAGTAGGATCTTTATTTAGTTTGATGCATACACTTGTTCTTTTTTGGTAGCCCTTTTGCAATGATGGCTGATGTTTGGTTTGGAAGAGAGAGCTGCGTCTTCACTCTTCTGGCCTGCTTACTGCTTCGGTTGCACCCCAGCCCTGGTTGCTGCTGCTGCTGTTTTCAATGTACAATCGGTAGTATATTTCATCTATTGGTTGAATAAATGTGTTGTTAGAACGACAAACACAATGTTTTGGAAGTTGTTGCACGGTTTGATCCTTTTGTGCCCCGTACCGTACGTAGCGCATACTATTTATCGTACGGAACACATTTTTTTTGAAACTCGGAACACATTTTCCACTTGTTGATAACATGCAGCCGACTGATGAACGCCCAATAGAGAAGCCCATAATTAACTGGAAGGGAGACTCTCACATGAATCCAGCCCAGGTACATGCTCATGGTCCCTAAACATAAATAAGTAAATAAATAAATAAAGCTAAATGCTCATGCCCTAGTTCTTTGGGAAAATAGGTATCCCAGTATTTCTTTTTGAAGAATACCCAAGCTAGGCCTATTTGTTTTCTCCGAATTACTGGGCTGCAACTCTTTCAAGATGAGGAGGGATGCATTCCGGCCTGGCTTAAGAGTATGGTCAATGTCTGTTAAAAGTAATATCAAAAGGGGTTGAAAATTTTAAAAAAATTATAGCAAATGGGATATAAGTTTCTTTTTTTGTTTTTGTTCTTCACTGATATCTTATACGTATTTCATTGGATTTAACATGACATAGTACTAATTTATTTTTAATTTTTTTAGTATGGCTATTAATTTTTGGATTAATAATATTTCGTTCCCCAGCAAAAATTTGCGAATTTTCAAAATTTCCCACATATTTAGTTAATTTTTTGACCCTGGTACTGACCAGAAAATGGCCAGCAATTCTAAAAATGGAAGACGGGCTGCAATAAATTCCATATGAATTAGAAAATGAGTAAAAATTATAAAAATAATAGCAAATGGGCTGTACACGCCACATATTTCAAGGCTGACTTGTTTACGCAAGGCATTGTCAGTGAACACACGATTCTAGCAGCAGTTAGTGTTAGATGTCCATCCAACGGCTGACGTGCTTCTTCAATCTCTGATCTTCCTGCTCCAGCCGCCTAAACTAGTGCCGGCGGGACTGCCTGCTCCCTCCTCTTGTGGCCCACTGTGATGCCGCGCAGGCTTCCCCGGCCCACCCTACTCCCTCCGCTGGCCTGGCCGCACGCAATCAACTGCCTCCTTATTACGCGAAAAAAATGATTCCTCCCACTGACATCTGGGGCACACCGGTAGGGAGGCTCACATGTGGGCCTACTAAATTGACGCGTACGTAGGGCTTGTCAAGTTAGTCAACAAACGATTCTAGCAGCAGTAACCGTTGATTTGAATCGAACGGTCCTACTAATTCTTCAATCGCTGCTCTTCTTGCACTAGCCGCCCAAACCAGCGCCGGGGAGACCGCCTGCTCCTGCCTCCAGTGGCCGGCTGTGCTGCCGATGAGGCCTCATCGCCCCGTACTACTCCCACCGCTAGCCAGGCCCTGCGGCGACGGCAGCCTCACACCGCAGCCGAACCAGTGAACCCTCGTACTCCTCTCTACGTGGGCATCCACTGCCGCGTCTTCCCCGGCTCCGCGTCGTCCCCTTCCTAGGCCTCACCATCGGCCACCACCTTGGTGCTCTCGGCGCGGCGTGGTCAACGTGGTTAATGAAATTCCATCGGAAGAGTATTGTACGTGGAGAGGCTGACAGCTGGGTCGGCCACAACCCAGTTTTTTTGTGATTTGCCAAGTAAGTCGCTTTGTCAGGCCTGTTGGGCTGCAAATCTTTCAAGACGAGGAGAACTTTCATTCGGCCGGCCGAGAAAATGGCCCATCAGTAATGAGAAATGGGTTGTACATTTTTAAAACACATCAAACCAGCAATTAGTTTCAAATATATTTTTTCATTTCGAGATTTGAAATTACATTAATTTTTATGCGTGGAGAATTTGTTGGATTTTATATTTATATACATTTATTTTAAAATCAGTTTGAATGTGAGTCAAAATTTCGGGATTAAAAACAGTTTGGACCGCACCGAAATATGCAAAATTTCGTATAATTTTTTAACCGTGGCCACAATATGGGCTGTAATGCTAACAAAAATAATATGGGCTCCAAAAAAACCTTAGTAATTAGCAAATGGGCTGTAAATTATTAGAAATAATGGCAGATGGGTTGTATGCTGTTTTCCACAGATTTAAGGCTTTCCTAAAAAAAGGTTGACGCACAAGCAGTGACTGTTGGATGGCCATCCAACGGCCGCCATGCTTTTTCAATATCTGCTCTTCCTGCTCCAGCCGCTCAAACAGGCGCCGGTGGGACTGCCTGCTCCCTCCTCCCCGCGGCCGGCTCTGCTGCCGCGCAGGCCTCACCGCCCCATACTCCCATCGCTGGCCTAGCCATCCCTCTACTCACCCACACCTGTTGTTATTCTCCGGCAACGGCAGACGAACCAGTAAACCCTCGTACAGTCGTACTGCCCTCCACGTGGGAAACAACTGCCGAGTCTTCCCTGCCTCCGTGTCGTTCCCTTCCTAGGCCTCGCCGTCGTCCACCGCCCTGGTGCTCTCGGCGCGGCCTGGTCAACGTGGTCAACGACCGACATGCATCTGAAGTGGACTATACGTGGAGAGTCCGACAGCTGGGTCCACGGCCGCACGCAAGGAAATGCCTCCTTATTACGCGCAAAATAATGATTCCTCCACCTGACATCAGGGACCCACCGAAAGGGCCTCTGTATTTCGCGAGAAAAACTTTACCGCCGCTGACAGCTCGGACTCACCAGCTATATCTTCGCACGCAAGGAAGTGCCTCCTTATTATGCAAAAAAATGAATACTCCCCCTGTGAGCTGGGACCCAGTATAGTGCAAGGCTGACTTGTGGGCCTACTAAGTTGACGGGGACGGAGGGCTTTGTCAACTTAGTCAATATGCACGATTCTAGCTCCAGTGACCGTACGGTGTCCATCCAACGGCCGTAGTGCTTCTTCAACCTCTGGTCTTCTTGCTCCAGCCGCCCAAACTAGCGCCGGTCGTGCCTCGTGCTCCTGCCTCCCGTGGCCGGCTGCGATGTGGCGGAGGCCTCACCTCCCCCTACTACTCCCACCACTGGCCAGGCCATCCCTCTACTCGCCCACGCCCCATGTTATTCTGCGGTGACGGCAGCCTCACACCACAGTGAACCAGTGAACCCTCGTACTCCTCTACGCGTGGGCATCCACTGCCGCATCTTCCCCGGCTCTGTGTCGTCCCCTTCCTAGGCCTCGTCGTCGTCCACCGCCCTGGTGCTCTCGGCGTGGCGTGGTCAACATGGTCAAGGAACAGCTTCCATCATATGTGGACTGTACGTGGAGAGGCTGACAGCTGGGTCCACGGCCGCAGCAAGGAAGCACTACAAGAAACCTGTTAATCCATGACGGATTTCTGATGACGTTCTCGGAATCTGTCACAGATCGACCAGCTGAGCCTAAACTTTTTTTCTAAACCATCCAGACCGTCATGGACTGCTCGTGCTGATGTGTCCTGCTTCCCTCGATCCTGTGTGTTGCCGAAGCTGCTTTCTGATTGGTTGATACGACTCTCGCACGGATCACGCATAAGCAGCGTCCATTCCCTGGGATCCAACGGTAGGGACAACCGCCTCTCTCTCTCTCTCTCTCTCTCCTTGCTTCTCCACCCCGAGCCACCGGCTGCTCTTCCACCTAGAGGAACGAAGCCCCCTGGTCCCCCCGGTTTTCTCTCCCACCTTCCGTGATCTCCGCCGCCCACCTCCCACGATTCATTTGCAGGTCGAGGAAAGGACGTCGCCCCGCCGCACCTGCTGGATCTGCCGAGCCAGCGGCCGAATCCGCCGAGCCAGTGGCCGGATCCGCCGAGGCAGTGGCCGGATCTCAATCTTCTAGTCCTCCCCGCCTACTCCTCCGTCGGCAGCAGGCAGCAGAAACGTGCAAGGCGCGCGCGACTGCTCCGGCCAGAGGAAGGCGCGAGGTGCGACGCGACGACGCGTGTTCGAGCAGGGCACGACACGGGCGGGCACCACCTCACCGGGGCGCGACCACGGAAGCCAACATCGGCGCCCAAATCGCATCCACCGAACCCAAGCGCGGGCTCCGATGGGCATGCGGTTCTGCGTTCAACGGGAGAGCGCGCGCGAGAAAGAGCGCTACTAGCGTCTTCCAGTGAACCCCAAAGAGAGGAGATGAGGGGATGACCAAGGGCGAGGTTCCGTTGATCGGCATCGAACTTGGGACGACCTACTCCTATGTCAGCGTGTGGCAGCAGGTCGAGATCATGGCCAACGACAAGAGCAACCGCATACCACACCACGCCCTCCTACATCGCCTGAACCAGCTCGCAATGCACCCCACCAACACTGTCTCCGGTATGTGCATCCATCTGGAATTTCTTCTAGTGGGTGCAATCGCTGTTCTATTCCCATGTACTCGATATGATTAGTTGGGGTTGGAACTATGGTTATTTGATAAACCAATGTAGCTGTTGTCGAATCCCCTGTTTCTAAGATTTACTACAGATTTATTAGTAGTTCATATCTGCATCTCTACTCTCTGTTCTGAGATTTGTTTTGCTATGTTATGTTGTCAAATTAGATACTTCATAATTAAGTTGGGATGCTTCCTTAGGATTGAAATAATGATGTATTTGATTCTGCCGTTTCAGATTGAAGTTGAACATAGCTTAGTTTGGCAGCACCGTTTCTGAAAAAACATAGTAATCTGAAACCTCAGTTTTTAAATGTGTGAGAAATGAATACTTAAGTTTCTAAAAACCATATTTTCCCTCAGTTTTGATAAAACCACCTATGTGTTTGGCAAGTGTTGTTTTGACTTGCTGCGCCTTGCTCAACTATACTAATGGTGCTGATCTGCATGTAGAAACGACGCCCAATGCATGCAGCATGTCATGCACGTCAAATCCCCTCCTAGCTAGCCGGGGAAAAATTGTTTTGTGCGTGTACGGGTGCATAGCCTATATGCGCGTCGAATTGATTGGGTAGGTAGCTTGTAGCCTGCTGCATACAAGTGCTCCAACGACCAATGGATATACTTCAGGAGCAACTTTGTTTAAATCATGCACTACTCGTGTAATTTGCAGCCATCATTCCAATAGAAGCGTGCAAGATCGTCAGAAGAATGTAACAGGCGCGCCGGCTCTGTAGAGAAACTAACTACCAAACCTGAAGCACCTAATAATCAGGAGCACTTCATTGAAAAGACAATATATAGAGGGATCAGAGGCGGCAATCGCATTTTATCAACTTTGGATGTAGATGAGCCGACGAGTTCTCTCAGTTCAGTTTAGAAAAAAGAGGTCCCGACCTCTTTTTTAAATATCGCAAAAAAACCACAGTATGATAGATACCTTGTTATGTGAAAGTACAGTATTTGTTTTATCCAAACACCTCAAAGTATTTAATACCAAAGTTATTCAGAACCAACATTATTTTCAAAAAACTGCAAAAATGATTTGCATCAAATCACAGTATGTGAAATTACCTTAGGATCAGAATTACGCTATTGAATGATCCATATTTCGAATTGAACATTAGTTTCAATGCATTATTAGGTCCTTTCTAGGTTTAATATTCCCAAATTATTTCCAACTTAGATATCAGGTAAGCACATGGACAAGATTGTGGTTTGAGGACAAATCTAGTGCCCTCCAACTTTTTTTCTGAAATATTTTTTCGGAAACTGTACTTCAAAACTAAAAGTGATTGATAACTTGATTTGATGCGCAGATCACAGTACAAAGTTAAGCTTCCAACGAGGTATCCTTTCTATCCATCATCCCTGGTTTACACATTTGGTCCAGGATTGGACTCACCTACTCTGAACAATTGTTTTCTGTTTTGAATTTCATCAGCCTCCTGAATTTTTGGCTTGTGGAATTTCAATCTGAATTCTTGTTCCACTGATAATTTTGGTTTCTATTTAGGTTTAGTTGGGTTATATTCAATACGCATGCTACTGAACAATTTGCCTAGGATGTTACTTAGAATTTTGACATGGTACTGTGGTGATTTGCAGGTTGGTTGTTTTACTTCTCCATGGCTTCTAGCTACAGCTTAACTAGAATAGTATAAATGGATAAGAACTGAAATTGCCATACTAGACTTGAGTTGTGATTTGCCACAGTAAAGTGTTTATACTGCTAGTTCTTTATTGTAGTTTTAAATAGACATGTATATTGAGTGTATCTGTATTGCCTCTGTTCGTAGTGATCTACTCCACTTGCATTGCCTCTAAATGCTGGAATAGTGAATGTTTGGTAGGAGTGGTAAATACTAATGAATTGATTTTGTTGAGTCAAGTGTAGTCATATTTGTGAATGTGCCTTCTATGAGGTTTGCGAATTTGCAAAAAAAAACTACTTTTATTTTGCAGTCTGATATTTCATTTATGTACTTAACATCAAATAGGAAAATACATATCGCATTAGAATTATATATTTTTGAATGGAAAATAGGTCTTCTCACAATTGTAAACTAGGTTTGTCTACGAAATAGTAAAACAAGTGAGACGTGTGATGCACATTCTCTTTGAGGAACAATTGTTTCCTTTCCTCCATAATATGTATTGTACTATGCATATAATGATCATTTCCTATTTCCTTATTCCATATCAGCTAGAAACCCATTGGTGTAGTATTTTAATAGCTGCTCAGGAGCTGCCTGTACCAGAGAAAGAATGACATCATCGACTTCTACCTGCTTCATCTCAAGGACAAATCTCATGCAACCCATATAGCTGCATTTGACACGCACATTTGTAACTTGTTAGTGATTATTGTGTGTAATGTCTGATGTTTTGGACATTTTTTGTAAATGATGGCAATATGGCTTCAACGATGTACCTCTGATGGTTATTGTAATTGAATGAAACAATTTAATGGAAATTAGTGGGCTCGACAAAATTATGTGTTTTGCTGATGGAGAAATTTTTGGCTGTGAAAACTTACTTGTATTATATGTATTGGGCTGTGCTAGCTGGGTGAATTGAATGGGCTGTGCTATTTGGGCCGTATTGGAAATGTTGGGTTGAAATATTAATTATAGCCAAATGTAGTGGGCCAAAATTTTAACTGGGCCGGTGATCAAATGGGCTGCCACCTCAGATTCACGGAGGCCGCCACGTTAGATGATGACGTGGAATGCACCTTAACGTCGTTATGAGCGCGTCCGTTAAATACTCACCTGTGACGGTCAAAATCCGTCATGGATCCATGACGTCCAATATCCGTCATGGACTGCGTGGTGGATAAATTATGACGCGATATACATGACGGATTTCAATTCCGTCATGGGCGCCCTTCCATGATGGTTTTGAGCACAACCGTGATGGTCTGAATCTGTCATGTATTAACAAGTTTCTTGTAGTGAAGTGCCTCCTTATTACGTACAAAGTAATTATTCCTCCACCTGACAGCGGGACCCACCAGACGGGCCACCGTATTTCGCCCCCCTAACTGCTGGGACCCACCAGCTACATCTTCGCACGCAAGGAAGTGCCTAACAGTCGGGACCCACCTGGTCGAAGCGTACGTAGCGTTGTCATTCTGGTCGCGAACGTGTACGTACATATATACTGGTCGATGTAGAGGCGCGCACGTGTCGTAGTAGAGGCGGCCAGGGTGCAAGAAAGAAAATACGGCCACATATGTGTACGTACGGGCGGGGTCTCGAACGCCTACTCACGCATATGTACGGCCAGGGCTCGTGTACATGGCTGGGTCGAAACGGAGAAACAGCGTCGTCGTCATGTTCATGGAGAGGCAACGGAATGCGTCGTGTTCATGGGGAGGCAACGGAATGCCTCGTGTTTATGGGGAGGCAACGGAACGTGTGGGAGCCAACCGGCTGGGTCGGAACGGAATGCGTGGTCATGTTCATTGGGAGGGCTTGGACGGAACAGGTGATGGAAACGAGGCCTGGCGTACCACAAAACGGAGGAAACGGCCTTGTGTTTGACCGGCCACGTTCGAAACGGGATCTTGTTCATCGGGAGGGGTCTGGCGTACCACAAAACGGAGGAAACGGACCTCCTACGGTCGAAACGGGGGTCCTGTTGATCCGGAGGGTTTGGCGTACCACAAAACGGACGAAACGGACTTGTGTTAGAGCGCTACAGTCGAAACGGGGGGTCCTGTTCATCGGGAGGGGTGTGGCGTACCGCCAAACGGGACTCCACAAGATACTGTTCATCTCCACCGTCGACCCCCTCCAGCCTCCATGAGCTATTGTTCATCCACCGTCGACCTCCTCCAGCCTCCACCTACGACTGTTCATCCACGGGCTCCTGTTCATCCAGCCTCCACCGCGCGCTACTCCACCGGCTACTGATCAACCAGCCGTCTCCACAGGCTCCTGTTCAACCACCTCTCCACGGGCTACTGTTTATCCTGCCTCCACCGTCTACTGTTCATCCAGCCCTCCACGGGTCCTGTTCATCCAGCCCTCCACGGGGTCTTGTTAATCCAGCCCCAACCGGCTCGATCGATCGGGGTCCTGTTCATCCAGAGGTAACACCACGGGGTCCTGTTCATCCACCCCAACCAGGAACTATTCATCCAACCCCCCCCCCCCCCCCCCCCCCCCCCCCCCCCCCCCCCCCGCAACGCTCACTGTTCATCTAGAGGCAGCATCAATCGGCTTCAGTTAGCAGCAGTAGCGAAGGAATCGCTTGATCGGGTTCAGATAACAGCCATCGATCGATCGCTCGGGTTCAGTAACGCGTAGCCTGCAGTGCAATCGCTCAGGTTCAGTTAGAGCCCAACGCCTCGCTCGGGTTCAGTTAGAGCCAACGCCTCACACACATGCGCATACGTGTACGAGAGAAACGTGCATCGCTCAGCCCCCGACCTCCCACCGTAATCGGGAACTCCCCGAAATTTTCCTCGCCCTCGCTTCTACCACGGTTTTTTCCGTCATGGGCGGCCCAAAGAATGTCATGCAGCTGCGTCTCCAGCCCGCCCAGGACGAAAAGCCCATTTTTTGTCATGATTTTTTGTCATAGAAGTAGGAGCCCACCACATCTATGATGATACCGGGGTTTGTCACAATTATCGTCATAGAAGTGTCATATGTATGACAGGAAAAAATTTCATTCGGCACAAAATGTCATGGATGTGTCTTTTTTTGTAGTGATATTCAATGATGCTTATTATGTACTATGATTGATTCAGTTTTTCCTTATTAATTGATTGCATCCATGCATTGTAATTAGAATATATTTCTTTTGGATTAGTTAAATAAAAGCTATGGCGGATAATACCGGCAGAGAGGGAGAAGAGGCCATGTTCAAAGACAGGAGTGGGTACGTTTGTCAGAACACTATTCACAATTTTTACACCACTATCGATATCTAGTCACACAGCTAATACACATGCATATTGATCTCCTTCTTAACAGTTCAGAGAGGTGCGGGACAAGCTCCTACCAACGGAGCGCATACAAGCAATTCAAGAGGAAATAGCGGGATTTTTGCTTGACCAGGTCATAGATACGAATGGAGAATACTATTACCCGCTACCGCCCCCATGAACCACTTCCAATTGTCATCGTGCTCCGAAGGCACCAATTGGGCTAATGCCACTGGCTCTGAAGGCACCAATTAGGAGAAATTGTATATAGCTAGCTAATTCTATATATATACATGTGTGTATGTGTGAATTAATGTTGGTTGTGAGACATTCGATGATATATATATATATATATATGATCGGTTCTACTCGAAATTCTATTTATATATATGCATAACGTGTACAATATGCCGTATCGTAAAATACCAGCAAATGAAAAAGAATTAAATGGAAAACACAAAATTAAATGGAAAAGAAATCATAAACACAAAACCCCCCAACCTTTTAATACCGGTTGGTGTCACCAACCGGTACTAAAGGGCTCCCTGCCCCCAGAGCTGGCTCGTGCCACGTGGTTGCCCTTTAGCACCGGTTCATGCGGAACCGGTACTAAATGGGGCGACCTTTAGTCCCCACACTTTAGTGCCAGTTACCAAACCGGCACTAAAGGGCCTTACGAACTGGTGCTATAGTCCGGTTCTGCACTAGTGGAAGCCGTGGGGCGGAGGGGATTGCCGGCGCCGTTTATCCAGTGGCCGCCGCCGGAGATCCCATGGCGCCCTTCCCCATGGCGGCGACAACGGCACGGCTCCACAGCAGTTCCCACGTGAGAGTCCTTCGCTGTGTGCTTCGTTTCCCGCGGTTTAGGCTGTCTCACGTGCGAGGATCGAGCAGACTGGTCCAATTTTAGGTTGACTCGCTGCAGTCCGTCGGATGGGGAGCGGATGGTGGATCGTGGGCCTCAGGGCACAGCGTGCCCTGCCTTGAGCGGGGCACGGGATCTCAATCCGCGTGCGGTTGGGGGTAGGGTGGAGGGGGCCGACGACACGTTGGAATCGGGAGGTTGGGGAGAGCTCGCAGGTGAGGTTTATTTTTCTTCTTTTTTCTATCAGTTCGGGAGTTCGGGAACACCTCATCTCTTTTTATATGGCTGATCGTGATCCAAATAGTTATTCTAATCCCAGGATTAGAATAGTGTTCTCCTATATTGTGACGCCCGGATAATCAAGCTACAGTAACCTCTGCTAATGATGCCACGCCACCACTCTTACAATTGTAAATCTCACGATGATTCAATCCCGTTCGAATTCAAAATTCAAAATCAAGTCAAACGGTAAAGTTTTCAAACATTAAAATTTAAATGTTCTAGAGGTGGCAAATAATGCTTAGGTAATTATGGTGGAGGATCACATTTTTATAAAATAATTAAAAGCACTAAACTAAATAAAACAGTGGCTTAAACAAATAATTAAATGCATTTTATAAATATTAAAACATTAAACTATTTTATTAGGTATGAGAAATTCATGTGGCAATAGAGTATTTATAAATAACTAATTAGGGGCTAGTGTATATTTATTAAAACTAAAAGTAAAGTAAAAACTAATATGAAACAGAAACTATAAATAAAATAGGAAAGAAAAGAAAAAAGCAAAAGCAAAAAGAAAGAAGGAGCCCCCCTGATGGGCCGTGGCCCAGCTGGCCATCGGGCCCCCAGGACGGCCCAGTCGCCCCCCCTGTATACCCCCCTCCCCACCGAACCCTAGACACCGACACACCCTCTCCCCCTCCCGATCCAATCTGGATCAAGGGGAAACCCCCCCCCACTCCACCTCGCTCTCTACCCCATCTCCCTCGATCTCTCGATGCCGAAGCCCTTTCGCCGGCGCCACCCGTCTTCCGACCCCGTCGCCCTTCTCCCGAGCCGACCGCGACGCCCATCGCCCCCGACGCCGCTGGACCCCGCCGTCGTTGGAGCAGCCCTGCCGTCCTCCTCTTCGACTCCTCCACGCCGGACCTCCCCCTCTACGTTGCCGTCGTCCCCGTCCTCCTCCCCAAAGGCTCCACCGAGCCTCGCCGACCCTCGTCTCTGCAACGCCGGTGAGGCCACGGCCTCCTCTTCCTCTTTGCGCCCGCTCTGCACGTCTCCCCGTCGCCACCCGCACCGGCCTCCCCTGCTCGACGCGCCACCGCGCGCGCCCGGCGCTCGTCGCCGCGGCCACCGCGCGCGTGCGCCCCGTGCACGCCTCGCCATCCCACTCGTCGCGCCCGAACGCCCGCAACCCCGCGCTCTCCGTGCGCTCACCGCAACCGCCGCCCTCACTCCCCTGCTTGGCCGCGCGCACTCGCGCGCGCGCCCTCGCCGCGGCCCCCTGTACCGCCCCAGTCATCGCCCCCCGGTCACCGCGGCTAACGCCGCCTCCCCTCTTCCCTGCCCGTGGTGACTGACCAAGGCCGGTCGCCGTTCGGTCCGGCCGCACCTCTCCACGGCCCCGGCGCCCTCCTCCGGTGGCCGCCGCTTCACCACGGCACCGCTCCGCCCGTGGCCTCGCCGTGGCCATGGCCACCCGCCTGGCGCCTCCACTGGCCTGTGCAGGCGCCCAATCGGGCTACGGGTTGCGCCCGCACCCCCCTGCACACGACGCCCGTTAGACCGAACCGATAAGGCCTTTGGCCCACTGACAACGGGCCCCAGCCCAGAACAAAAAAATGATGAATAAAAATAATAATAATAATAAATAATTAAATTAATTAATTAATTAATTAAGTTAATTAATCCTGTTAATTAATCTAATTAATTAGTTAGGTTAATTAAACCCTAATTAACATAAACAGTGTATGACAGGTGGGTCCCACTGGACCCACTGGTCAGGTTGACCAAGTCAACTCTGTTGACTGCTGATGTCAGCATGACATCATGCTGATGTCATTAATCTGTTTTTCGAATTAATTTAAATAATTAATTAAATTCCAGAAATTAATAAAATCTTTAGAAAATCATATCTTTTAATCCGTAACTCGGATTAAAATATTTTCAACATGAAAGTTGCTCAGAACGACGAGACGAACCCGGATACGCAGCCCGTTCGTCCGCCACGCATCCCTAACCTATCGAACTCGCAACTTTCCCCCTCCGGTTCACCGGTCCGAAAACGCGAAACACCGGGGATACTTTCCCGGATGTCATCCCCCTTCACCGGTATCACCTACTACCGCGTTAGGGCACCTCTAACGCCGTTACTTGTCATGTCATGCATCACTATGCATATGCTTGCATTATATTTATTGTTTCTTCCCCCTCTTCTCTCGCTAGACACCGAGACCGACGCCGCTGCTACCCAGTACGACTACGGTGTTGACGACCCCTCTCTCTTGCCAGAGCAACCAGGCAAGCCCCCCCCTGATCACCAGATATCGCCTACTCTCCTCTATACTGCTTGCATTAGAGTAGTGTAGCATGTTACTGCTTTCCGTTATTCCTATCCTGATGCATAGCCTGTCCTTGCTACTACTGTTGTTACCATTACCTGCTATCCTACTGCTTAGTATAGGATGCTAGTGTTCCATCAGTGGCCCTACACTCTTGTCCGTCTGCCATGCTATACTACTGGGCCGTGATCACTTCGGGAGGTGATCACGGGCATATAGCTATATACTTTACACTGTTACATTACCTGTGGTACTGTTCGGAGATGGGGGCTGAAGGGGCAGGTGGTTCCACCCAGGTAGTGGTGGGCCTGGGTTCCCGACGGCCCCCGACTGTTACCTTGTGGCGGAGCGACAGGGCAGGTTGAGACCACCTAGGAGAGAGGTGACCTGGCCCTGGTCGGCGTTCGCGGATACTTAACACGCTTAACGAGATCTGGGTATTTGATCTGAGTCTGGCCATTTGGTCTATACGCACTAACCATCTACGTGGGAGTAGTTATGGGTATCCCGGCGTCGTGGTATCAGCCGAAGCCTTCGTGACGTCAGCGACTGAGCGGCGCACGCCGGATTGGAACGTAAGCCTGCTCTTGTATTAAGGGGGCTAGCTCTGCTTCCGGCCGCGTTCGCAACGTGCAGGTGTGCTAAGGGCGATGGGCCCAGACCCCTGTGCGCTTAGGTTTAGACCGGCGTGCTAACCTCTCTGTTGTGCCTAGGTGGGGCTGCGACGTGTTGATCTTCCGAGGCCGGGCATGACCCAGGAAAGTGTGTCCGGCCAAATGGGATCGAGCGTGTTGGGGAATGTGGTGCACCCCTGCAGGGAAGTTAATCTATTCGAATAGCTGTGATCTTCGGTAACAGGACGATTTGGAGTTGTACCTTGACCTTATGACAACTAGAACCGGATACTTAATAAAACACACCCTTCCAAGTGCCAGATACAACCGGTGGTCGCTCTCTCACAGGGCGACGAGGGGAGGATCATCGGTTAGGGTTATGCTATGCGATGCTACTTGGAGGTCTTCAGTCTACTTTCTTCTACATGCTGCAAGACGGAGGCTGCCAGAAGCGTAGTCTTCGAAAGGACTAGCTATCCCCCTCTTATTCCGGCTTTCTGCAGTCAGTCCACATATAATAGCCTTATTCCAGTTGATACCAATGCATACATATGTAGTGTAGCTCCTTGCTTGCGAGTACTTTGGATGAGTACTCACGGTTGCTTTCTCCTTCTTTTCCCTCTATCCCTTCTACCTGGTTGTCGCAACCAGATGTTGGAGCCCAGGAGCCAGACGCCACCTTCGACGACGACTCCTACTACACCGGAGGTGCCTACTACTACGTGCTGCCCGCTGACGACGACCCAGGAGTAGTTTAGGAGGATCCCAGGCAGGAGGCCTGCGCCTCTTTCGATCTGTATCCCAGTTTGTGCTAGCCTTCTTAAGGCAAACTTGTTTAACTTATGTCTGTACTCAGATATTGTTGCTTCCGCTGACTCGTCTATGATCGAGCTCTTGTATTCGAGCCGTCGTGGCCCCTGGCTTGTAATATGATGCTTGTATGACTTATTTTATTTGTAGAGTTGTGTTGTGATATCTTCCCGTGAGTCCTTGATCTTGATCGTACACATTTGCGTGCATGATTAGTGTACGGTCAAATCGGGGGTGTCACAAGTTGGTATCAGAGCCGACTGCCTGTAGGAATTCCCCTTCCACACTCCTTGGCCGAAGTTGAGTCTAGGCATTGCAAAACTTTTACTAACTTGGCTGTGTGTCTTACGGGCACACGTCGCCATCGGGTGGTAGTAGGATCTTTTACTCCTTGACCTATACTCTGGGGCTCTGACATCTCTTCTATTCAGGTTAAATGATTTTGCTAAAATCCAACTCTAGGTTCTCGTTACCACTTCCTGCCGGAGAGCCCTTTAATACGGATGATCGACTGCTTCAACGAAAGATTCTGACAATACTCTCGGATGTTCCCTCGATACTTTGTGCCATCCCTCTTGCAATTCCCCTTCCATCGTAAACCCTTAAGGATAACTACTTACAGTTGTTATTCTTACATTCATCCCCAGATGGTCTTGTTATTACAAGATACCCCGAAACACTTGTCGTTGTTTCGATAATCCTTTGAGCTCACTGCCTTGCAGTTCTTGACACCTGAATACCCCTACGGATAATTCTCGCGCTTATCGAGTATCCGCTCATCCCCCAGTTGTTCATGTGTTTCACAATGGTCATCGAAATACTATTCGATCCTCCAAAAATCCTTAGTAGCTTATTGCTCTGCAATACTTGTCTGCTTGCATGATGGATGCTTTCCATATGTCTGGCAATATTCGTTAGTATCCTTAGACACCGTCATTTTGATCCCTTTGATTCAACATGAGTGCGAATGCACGCAATCATCAGTTGATCCTTCTAAATTATCTTTCCGGCTCAGACGTCATTTTAAACATGAGCTGGTTCTCAAAAAATCCAATTGCTGTCGATTGTACCCCTAAGGCTATTCAAGTTATCCATCCCTAATTAGAACATTGCTTCTGATCCCTTGATTTGAAAATCATAATTCCTTTGCATTTGAGCTCTGGATTAGTCAGTTGTTTCCATAATCCGATGCCTTTGCATTGTTACTTCCTCTGGTTGTGTGCCAATGCTCACGTTAGCTCTGTTATGGACCGACAGATCCATTAATGGACTTTATCCGACAGCGTCCTTCATATTCAATAACCTTGTGAGCCTTCCCTCGGATACATAATGCCTTTGGTAAATGGTATCATCTACTTTCTCAACCTTGCTCTACTTTCGAGCTTGTGATATTTACTCTTGAAACTTGTGGTATATGTTTCTAAGAAGCTCCTATGGGTTGAACATATGCCTTCTCTAAACTGTGTGAACTCGAAAGTTTTCACGAGTTATACACTTCTGGTATTTTGCCAAATAAAATTTCAACACTACAACTTCTTCGAAAGTAAGAAGTGAATGAAAGGTTATGCATTGGAGAAGTGGGAGTCGACCTTGAACTGTGTTTTCATGCCCAGGGACATGATGTAGATCTTATCATTAAAGCTTCTCTTAAATTAAATTATTCCTTTGGTATAAGTTCATCTTATATCCGGGATCTGGCCTTTTGCAATAGTGTTTTTGACCATGTTCTCCTTTAAATACCATTTCTCGGACAAGTTGGAGTAATTGTCTTCTACAGATCATTGCACCCGACCAACCTTTACTTTGATCTACCATCGTGAATTACACTCTGGTATCTCAAGATTATCTTGGAACTGCATAACTTCTTATGAGTTCTTCATCAAGTACTACATTCTCACTGATTACAATTTTTCATGGGCTTTGAGTTTTTAAACACTCAAAGACACCGATGACTGAGCCGAGTCCGCACTATGGTTCAACAACTCTTAGTAATCTTCTTTAAGTACGAGTTTGTACCCGATCACACCATTCCTAGCCTGTTTGGCTATATCATTGTCTTGATGATTTTAACTGTGCTACCTGGTCCTTCTTCTCGGAGCACAATTTTTGATGATGAGCTAAGCTTACATTGATTTTTCTCGTCATATCATTTCGCCTTGAACAACAAGCTTGATTTTCGAGTTTGTGTCGTACTCGTGGTTCCAATAACCTTTCGCTTCATCATTCCTTTGACTTGATGTCATTGCCATTCAATTACATCTTCATGAAATATCTCGACAATTGTGTCGTGATCGTCATCGGCATTATGAGCTCTTCCAGGATATCAACCGGATTCATGAAGAGAAATACCATCCTTGCCCTCGATGAGTTGTGTTATCATCGGCCACTTATTGCCTTCCCTCCAACACAAACTTGTTCGTGCTTTGTGATATACCTTGAGACCCTTGCTATCCAGCAATTGTTCTTCTTTACCTTGGAATATTACCATCTTTTATGTCAAGGATGTCGTGGGAATTTCACCACCTCTTAAGAATTCTTGGTATGGTGATACTTCCCACCATCACCATTCTTTCTTGGGTCCTCGTGTTGATTCCAACCGGGGTACCAACAAGTGAGCGGTGATGTTTGGATTCTGCCCTTCTAGCAACCCTCTTGCTTTGAAGTTAATGGTCGTCCGTTCATTCTTAGACTATTGATTATTGAATCACCATTCCGACGTTGGTTGTGCAACCCAGCCCATATTCAGGTGCACCTTTCAACCAATGTTTAATTGTGTATGTTTTCCTCGAGCATACATCATTATACCATTTGATCTGACAAATGTTATCTCCTTGCTCACATAATTATGGAGATCCATCTTTGTTAATCTCGATAAATTGCCGCTGATTCCATCAGCCACCCCCCTCATCCTCTCCTTGGGTTAATGATGATGAATCCTTTGTATATCCAAGTCCGACCTTTGCTTGAAGACCATGTCAATGCTATCTCGAAGCATGTCTGTGATACTCTGATTTTCAACAAGAACATTTGAAGCCCAATGCTAAATGTTTCTTGCTCAAATTATCCAAACACCGTTGTATGGGTAATATCATGAAATTTCTCTCCCCTACCTAAGGAGTTTTATACATGATATCCTGCCATGGATATCATGCTCTGCTTGTCCTTGGGAAGGATATACCCCTGAAATATGTGTGTATACACATTTTCCTCCCCATTGTTGTAATTAAACCTGGTAATCACCTTTCCTTTCCATTGGTTTGCTTAACCCTTCTTGTAATCTATATTATATAAGCAGTAGTATTCTTCTGCTTATGTAAAACACCTTGATGTACAACCGTGTCAGTAAGACTCTGTTGCTTTTGTTGATAGCATTCCGGTAGCCACCGATGGACGAGAATTTCGCCTAATGGTCCGCCTTGTTCAACAAGCAGGAAAATGGTTCTCTTCGTCCCTCGCCCTTGGTACCGGCATTGTTGCCGACATAACCGACATGCTACTCTCTGACATGCCTTGCTATCATGACTGTGCAAGATGTTACCGCTCTTCCTACTTTTACCCCACATGGTGGGCCCATAACCCACAGGTCCCAGGATCGAAACCTGACTCTCATGTACCCTCTGTTGCCAAAGTTATTCCTTGCGATTGATATCGCAAGTAATTCACGGGTCACCTTTCTAGTGCTCTATTCTGGTTTCAGACGCAATACTTACTATCGCTGCTCTGAACCCCTTTTCTCACTCTGGTTCAGACTTTGGCAACTATCTATCCTCTTGGAACATCTTATTGTACCTTCGTACCTTACTCTCGATGTATTTTATATGTTTAACTCGAGAGATAATCTTATACTCATTCACGGGATAACCCCAGATTGTTTCCCTCAAAAGCATTCTGACGTAGCTGAGCTGCCCCTTAACCTTTCGTAAGTACGATAGAGTTCCTGAAGAAATGATGACAAGTTTATCATGATGCATTGGAATAAAGAATTGAAGACATCAACGAAAGGGATTAACTTCTTCGAGAAGATCCGTTAGAATATCGTAACCAGAACTTCCCCCCTTACCCCCCCTTAAATCTCGGGACGAGATTTCTTGTAGTGGAGGAGAATTGTGACGCCCGGATAATCAAGCTACAGTAACCTCTGCTAATGATGCCACGTCACCACTCTTACAGTTGTAAATCTCACGATGATTCAATCCTGTTCGAATTCAAAATTCAAAATCAAGTCAAACGGTAAAGTTTTCAAACATTAAAATTTAAATGTTCTAGAGGTGGCAAATAATGCTTAGGTAATTATGGTGGAGGATCACATTTTTATAAAATAATTAAAAGCAATAAACTAAATAAAACAGTGGCTTAAACAAATAATTAAATGCATTTTATAAATATTAAAACATTAAACTATTTTATTAGGTATGAGAAATTCATGTGGCAATAGAGTATTTATAAATACTAATTTAGGGGCTAGTGGTATATTTTATAAAACTAAAAGTAAAGTAAAACTAATATGAAAACAGAAACTATAAATAAAATAGGAAAGAAAAAAGAAAAAAAAGCAAAGCAAAAGCAAAAAGAAAGAAGGAGACCCCCTGATGGGCCGTGGCCCAGCTGGCCATCGGGCCCCCAGGCCGGCCCAGTCGCCCCCCCTGTACCCTGTATACCCCCCTCCCCACCGAACCCTACACCGACACACCCTCCTCCCCCTCCCGATCCAATCTGGATCAAGGGGAAACCCCCCACTCCACCTCGCTCTCTACCCCATCTCCCTCGATCTCTCGATGCCGAAGCCCTTTCGCCGGCGCCACCCGTCTTCCGACCCCGTCGCCCTTCTCCCGAGCCGACCGCGACGCCCATCGCCCCCGACGCCGCTGGACCCCGCCGTCGTTGGAGCAGCCCTGCCGTCCTCCTCTTCGACTCCTCCACGCCGGACCTCCCCCTCTACGTTGCCGTCGTCCCCGTCCTCCTCCCCAAAGGCTCCACCGAGCCTCGCCGACCCTCGTCTCTGCAACGCCGGTGAGGCCACGGCCTCCTCTTCCTCTTTGCGCCCGCTCTGCACGTCTCCCCGTCGCCACCCGCACCGGCCTCCCCTGCTCGACGCGCCACCGCGCGCGCCCGGCGCTCGTCGCCGCGGCCACCGCGCGCGTGCGCCCCGTGCACGCCTCGCCATCCCACTCGTCGCGCCCGAACGCCCGCAACCCCGCGCTCTCCGTGCGCTCACCGCAACCGCCGCCCTCACTCCCCTGCTTGGCCGCGCGCACTCGCGCGCGCGCCCTCGCCGCGGCCCCCTGTACCGCCCCAGTCCCCCCCCCGGTCACCGCGGCTAACGCCCGCCTCCCCTCTTCCCTGCCCGTGGTGGACTGACCAAGGCCGGTCGCCGTTCGGTCCGGCCGCACCTCTCCACGGCCCCGGCGCCCTCCTCCGGTGGCCGCCGCTTCACCACGGCACCGCTCCGCCCGTGGCCTCGCCGTGGCCATGGCCACCCGCGCCTGGCGCCTCCACTGGCCTGTGCAGGCGCCCAATCGGGCTACGGGTTGCGCCCGCACCCCCCTGCACCGACGCCCGTTAGACCGAACCGATAAGGCCTTTGGCCCACTGACAAGGCCCCAGCCCCAGAACAAAAAAATGAAAATGAATAAAAATAATGATAATAATAAATAATTAAATTAATTAATTAATTAATTAAGCTAATTAATCCTGTTAATTAATCTAATTAATTAGTTAGGTTAATTAAACCCTAATTAACATAAACAGTGTATGACAGGTGGGTCCCACTGGACCCACTGGTCAGGTTTGACCAAGTCAACTCTGTTGACTGCTGATGTCAGCATGACATCATGTGATGTCATTAATGTTTTTTCGAATTAATTTAATAAATTAATTAAATTCCAGAAATTAATAAAATCTTTAGAAAATCATATCTTTTAATCCGTAACTCGGATTAAAATATTTTCACATGAAAGTTGCTCAGAATGTCGAGACGAACCCGGATACGCAGCCCGTTCGTCCGCCACGCATCCCTAACCTATCGAACTCGCAACTTTCCCCCTCCGGTTCACCGGTCCAAAAACGCGAAACACCGGGGATACTTTCCCGGATGTCATCCCCCATCACCGGTATCACCTACTACCGCGTTAGGGCACCTCTAACGCCGTTACTTGTCATGTCATGCATCACTATGCATATGCTTGCATTATATTTATTGTTTCTTCCCCCTCTTCTCTCGCTAGACACCGAGACCGACGCCGCTGCTACCCAGTACGACTACGGTGTTGACGACCCCTCTCTCTTGCCAGAGCAACCAGGCAAGCCCCCCCCTTGATCACCAGATATCGCCTACTCTTCTCTATACTGCTTGCATTAGAGTAGTGTAGTATGTTACTGCTTTCCGTTATTCCTATCCTGATGCATAGCCTATCCTTGCTACTACTGTTGTTACCATTACCTGCTATCCTACTGCTTAGTATAGGATGCTAGTGTTCCATCAGTGGCCCTACACTCTTGTCCGTCTGCCTTGCTATACTACTGGGCCGTGATCACTTCGGGAGGTGATCACGGGCATACTATATGCTTACACTGTTACCTTACCTGTGTAACTGTTCGGAGATGGGGTCTGAAGGGGCAGGTGGCTCCATCCCAGGTAGTGGTGGCCTGGGTTCCCGACGGCCCCCGACTATTACCTTGTGGCGGAGCAACAGGGAAGGTTGAGACCACTAGGAGAGAGGTGACCTGGCCCTGGTCGGCCGGTGTTCTCGGATACTTAACACGCTTAACGAGATATGGGTATTTGATCTGAGTCTGGCCATTTGGTCTATACGCACTAACCATCTACGTGGGAGTAGTTATGGGTATCCCGGCGTCGTGGTATCAGCCGAAGCCTTCGTGACGTCAGCGACTGAGCGGCGCACGCCGGATTGGAACGTAAGCCTGCTCTTGTATTAAGGGGGCTAGTTCTGCTTCCGGCCGCGTTCGCAACGTGCAGGTGTGCTAAGGGCGATGGGCCCAGACCCCTGTGCGCTTAGGTTTAGACCGGCGTGCTAACCTCTCTGTTGTGCCTAGGTGGGGCTGCGACGTGTTGATCTTCCGAGGCCGGGCATGACCCAGGAAAGTGTGTCCGGCCAAATGGGATCGAGCGTGTTGGGGAATGTGGTGCACCCCTGCAGGGAAGTTAATCTATTCGAATAGCTGTGATCTTCGGTAACAGGACGATTTGGAGTTGTACCTTGACCTTATGACAACTAGAACCGGATACTTAATAAAACACACCCTTCCAAGTGCCAGATACAACCGGTGGTCGCTCTCTCATAGGGCGACGAGGGGAGGATCATCGGTTAGGGTTATGCTATGCGATGCTACTTGGAGGTCTTCAGTCTACTCTCTTCTACATGCTGCAAGACGGAGGCTGCCAGAAGCGTAGTCTTCGAAAGAACTAGCTATCCCCCTCTTATTCCAGCTTTCTGCAGTCCAGTCCTCATATAATAGCCTTATTCCAGTTGATACCAATGCATACATATGTAGTGTAGCTCCTTGCTTGCGAGTACTTTGGATGAGTACTCACGGTTGCTTTCTCCTTCTTTTCCCTCTATCCCTTCTACCTGGTTGTCGCAACCAGATGTTGGAGCCCAGGAGCCAGACGCCACCTTCGACGACGACTCCTACTACACCGGAGGTGCCTACTACTACGTGCTGCCCACTGACGACGACCAGGAGTAGTTTAGGAGGATCCCAGGCAGGAGGCCTGCGCCTCTTTCGATCTGTATCCCAGTTTGTGCTAGCCTTCTTAAGGCAAACTTGTTTAACTTATGTCTGTACTCAGATATTGTTGCTTCCGCTGACTCGTCTATGATCGAGCTCTTGTATTCGAGCCGTCGTGGCCCCTGGCTTGTAATATGATGCTTGTATGACTTATTTTATTTGTAGAGTTGTGTTGTGATATCTTCCCGTGAGTCCTTGATCTTGATCGTACACGTTTGCGTGTCATGATTAGTGTACGGTCAAATCGGGGGTGTCACATATATATATACAACAGTAATTAGAAGGCGCTCTGGCTCTCTGGTTGTAATTTCTCCTCGCAGTAACAGTTCACATGCACTTCCATCGGTTCCTCCTGCTTATATATCCTCACATTTTGGTTGCTGAAATTGGGGAGCTCTTTGCAAGGCCTATAGATTTCAGGAGAATATGCAAATAAACTTCGATATTCATCCTGAAGATGATATTGAAGATAATACCGACATTTGGGTGGATATGGATATGCTTCCGGTTCTACCTCTATGTGAGGTGGTCAAACAAACTTGTTAAGTAATTTATATTATTTATTTAATAATATTTGGTGTTCAGCCCTACTAAACTTGCTTATTTATAATTGACAGCTTATTTACTTTCTTCAAAAAATACTCGGAAGGCTGTAGACAAGACGTACTATAGTTATGGCTCATAGCTGACTTGTCAGGAGAAATGATCTCTTGTCTCACTTATAAATGATGTTGAGACTTTTAAGTCTAATTATCAAATTACACAAAATTATAGTGAATACGTGCCAGTAGTCCACTAGTTGCATGATGGTAAGTTCAGTGCGAAAAACATGGTATGATTTTGTTAACTATGGTTGCATACATTCTTCTTAAGTAAACTACATTTCTAACTATATATGTTACTATTATGTTCTTCAATAGAAGATCCCGAAGGAGGTTGTGTCTGACATGATGTTCACCAAAGGTCATATGCATATGGTTAGCGTATGACCGACTGCGCCGACGGCTTACTAAAAGTGCCGTTATATCGACTAGAGGGGGGGTGAATAGGCGATTTTTATGAAAGTCTTCAAAACGTGGAAGTTATGAAGACAAACGATAGAAATAAACCTATTACCATGCAGCGGAAGGTAGACTACACTAGGCAAGCCATAGTCAAGTGTTCAATGAAGTGAAAGCACAATGACTTAATAGCAGCAATGTAGTAAGGATCAGGTAGGAAGATATTATGAAGCCATACAGAGCATGCAGTCACTCAGTGAAGACAAAAGATAGTGCAAACATACAATGACTTCACAAGGAGCAACAGTAAGTAAAGGGAAGGGAAGATGAAACCAGTGACTCGTTGAAGACAATGATTTGTTGGACCAGTTCCAGTTGCTGTGACAACTGTACGTCTGGTTGGGCGGCTAGGTATTTAAACCTTAGGACACACAGTCCCGGACACCCAGTCCTGAACACGCAGCTCAGGACACCCAGTCCTCACCATATTCCCCTTGAGCTAAGGTCACACAGACCTCGCCCAATCACTCTGGTAAGTCTTCAAGGTAGACTCCCAAACCTTCACAGACTTCGTTCACCGGCAATCCACAATGTCTCTTGGATGCTCAGAACGCGACGCCTAACCGGCTGGAGGATGCACAGTCCTCAAGTGTAATAAGTCTTCAGATCACACAGACAAGAAGACTTAAGTGATGCCCAATTCTCTCTGGCTCTGGGTGGTTAGGGCTTTATCCTCGCAAGGAATTCTCTCTCAAAGGCTTCGAGGTGGGTTGCTCTCAAACGACAAAAGCCGTACTCTCAATCTGAGCAGCCAACCGTTTATGGTTGTGGGGGTGGGCTATTTATAGCCACTTGGCAACCCGACCTGATTTGTCCGAAATGACCCTGGGTCACTAAGGAACTGACACGTGTTCCAACGGTCAGATTTCAAACTCACACGGCAACTTTACTTGGGCTACAAGCAAAGCTGACTTGTCCGACTCTGGACAAGATTCGCTCTCATAGTCTTCACTCGAAGACATAGGTTTTTGGTTAGGCATCACTTCAGTCAGTCTGACTGGTTCTCTTGGACCCCACTTAACAGTACGGTGGTTCCTATGACTCCAACACAAAAGAAAAAGAACTACGAAAGATCTAAGTCTTCGAGCTCCATAGGCTTCATGTGGTGTCTTCTCTTGTCATAGTCTTCAATGTGAATATCTTCATATACCACCTTTGACTTCAATGTCTTCATATATTTTTAGAGGTCATCTCTGGTAGGAAAACCGAATCAATGAGGGACTTCTACCTGTGTTATCCTGCAATTCTCACAAACACATTAGTCCCTCAACTAGGTTTGTCGTCAATACTCCAAAACCAACTAGGGGTGGCACTAGATGCACTTACAATCTCCCCCTTTTTGGTGATTGATGACAAACTAGTTGAAGTTTTCAACGGGGAATATAATCTGTGAAATTGTAAAGGACAAGGAATTGTCTTCATAAGTTGCAAGGGCTCCCCCTGAAGATGTGCATATAGGTAATTTGCTTTTGGAATGCAAATGCACATGGCAGGTTGTACTTGTGGAGATCCACTTCAACTTATGATGACAATCCACTATGCATGTGAAAGTATATGAAGATAATGACATGCATAATGGAAAATGGACGTCTGCAGAATGATCTAAGTGCGGAATTTATCGTCGCACATGCGGAATTTATCATCGCAAAACAAAGTGGCAGATAAGTAGCAGACGACCATCGAGTTTAAGTGTTACAACTCAAAGAACCAAATGTAGCAAAACGAGAGTTGTAAGCACGAAGCAAAATATAAAGCACCCGCCCATATGGACCCGCTTGAAGACTATCAACCTCATATGCTTCTCCCCCTTTTGTCAGTAAGGACCAAAAAGGTTTGAAGACATGGAGCATCTACTCGTTCCCATGCGGAGTAGGTGAAGTAGCAGGGTCGTTGGTGGTGTTTGGCGGTGCTGAAGAGCTTGGAGCAGAGTTGACGCGTGCTGAAGGAGGTGGTGGTGAAGTAGCATCATCTTCATCCTCGATAACTCTGGCAGTCACTGTTGCAGCAGATGAAGAGAACTCAGAGTCTTCAAGGGGTGGAGTTCCTAGCAGCACAACTCTTCGAGGAGGTGTGGAGTCAAACTTGAATCGCTCAGTGAAGCCATCCTCTTGGAGATCATCTTCAGAACACATCATCGTTAGCCCTTTCCATGTACGGTGACAGGTTTCATGGGCAACGAAAGCATTCTTGGTGGCAAGATTGTGAATGCGATTAACTTCCACCAAGAGGCTTTTCATCTGACGCTTCAGCCAGTCATGATGCCTATCCTGTTTCTGATGAAGAGCCACAAGAAGCTCTCGGTCGTTGAGAACACGAGTGCGCTTCTTGGGTCTTGGAGCAGTTGTACTATCAGTGGCTTTAGTAAACGCAGGGTGTGGTGCATGTGTAGTGCCAGCCAAAGGATACACCCGAGTGACTGCTTCAACTCCTTCAATGTTCTGTGAGAAACTCTGATGCTCTGCATTCTGAAGACTTAGAGGTTCCTTTGCAGGCTCAGGATAGATGGCTTCAGTAGAGATATCCACATCAGGCAGAAAAATCCTATGATTGCGAGCAGATGGCTGATATGAGATATCGGAGTGAAGTTTAATTAGCCGCATTACCCATGGGGCGTAGAACTTCAAGCCAAACAGATCAGAGCCCGATGCAGCAAGTTGGCGGATGAATAAGTCCTGTGCATTGAAGAATTTTCCATGAAGAATATAGAAGACCAAAGTCTTCATTGCACCCTCAAGCTTGGCATTTGGAGAGTGCCCTTTGATGGGCCAGAGAGTTCGCCTGATGATGTGATAGATGGTTCGTGGCAGATACTCAAGGTCTTCAACGAAGAACTCTGTTGGATAAGCAGCATCTTGGGGCAATGGCTTCATCATGCTGAGCATCTGACTCATATCAGCTTCCGGCCTCTTAAAGATGCTCTCAATAGCTTCACTATGCAGCTGACAGCCATGCTCGTAGAGATCGCCAGGAGTGGGAAAACCAGTGAGCTCAATGATGTCAAATGCATTGGCTTCGTGATGAACATTTCCGGTCATCCACTCCAGGACCCAAGTCTTCGGAACTCTGTTGTACCCGCGGATGTGAAGTGTGGCATAGAATTGGAGCAGCAGCTCTTCATTCCAATGCTCTTGGTCAGTAACGAACGGCAGCAGTCCAACTTCCTTAAATCAATCCAAAGCTTCTTCCAGACAGGCAGACCAGCTATGGCTTCAATGTCAAGGCGCTTGTGTGGGAAGATGCGACCTTGGTTGTAAAGAATGCATGAGTAATAGCTTCACTGAGGATAGCTCCAGAACCGATCAGATGATATCCTTTCCCTTGAGTAGGGGTTCCTGGAGCTATCGAAGAATGTGTTGTCTGCCCTGAAGCCATTGATATTGAAGGAGCCAGGTGCTGATTCAGGACCTGGGAACCTTGGCAGTTTTGGGATTGGCTTCTGTACCTAAGGCCTGTGCAAAACATGATAGTCGAACTGGGGCCCGGCAGCAGACTCAGGAACAGAAGTGACGGGATCAGTGGCTTCGCTGTCTTCTTCTTCCATTGGGGAGGGCTCCACATTAGCTTCATTGGTGGTTGTGGCAGCCGCAAGATTTTCATCCTCCACTTGACGAGCTGGAGGGTCGGTCACAGGCACGTTCTCCTTGAGAACTGCTTCTTGTTGGGACAGGGGAGTGGGAACTTGTGGGACTTCTTCTTCCGCGGCTAATGCAGCCGGATTGTCTTCAGCAGAGACTTGAGGCCTTGGACCTTTGCGAAGCCTACGCAACACGGGCGACGCCTGTGGAGTTGGAGTGGGCTGGGCCTCAAAGTCTTCTTTCTCTTGTGGGCGATCCCCCCATGAAGCATCCTATGCAATTGGCGTCAGTGGACGACCAATGCTGACGAGTTCGCTGTTCTGAGGAAGGACTGCACCATCTTCTACATTGTCATGTTGACCAATGTCTTCAGCAGCGATGGGATCAGCTGCTGGAAAGTCTTCAGCTTCATGAGTCTCTGTGGAAGCAGGATCATGGATGGTCAATTGGCGTTCAGCTTCAGGATAGACCATAGAAATGGGTTCAACTATCAAGAGCTCTGTGGAAGCAGCCCGATCTTTCTTGGTCTTCCTCTTCTTCTTGGAGGGGGCAGTTGGAGAGGCTTCAGAATGTTTCCTCTTCCTGGCTTCAGCCTCAGCAGTCCTTGTCTTCTTGAGCTCTGAAGCCGTTGACCGGCTTTTTGGCTTCGAGCCAGTCATTTTAGTTGGGAAGACAATAGGAACTACTTCCTGCCTTGGTGCGTCAGGTTCAGCCGTAGCAGGCTTCTTCTTCTTCTTTGCGGCCATCCTGGGGTCGATGCCAGGACGCCCAAGGGCCTTGCGCTTCTCAGCCTCATTGTAGGCTTGCACACATCTGTCAGCCAGAGTCTTCATGCGCTCACGCGAACCCTGAGCTTCTGCACGTTTCTTTACAAAGGCTTCCTTGAGCTCATGCATCATACTCTTGAAGTTCTTCACTTCCTGCACGCTGAGCTTGGCCATATGCTTCTTGAACTGAGCCTTTTCATAGTCAATCTTTTGCTTCAGTTCAACAATGCGCTGGGCAATAGCGAGTTCTGAAGCAATGGCGCCTTGGAAGGCGACACTGAGGCCAATTGGTAGCTGCAGATCTTCAAAGCTGATGTTTGGCATGTCAAACCACTCGTCAATGAAGTTGTGGATGATGGTCACATCAAAGAGAGGCAGATCATTGAAGATTTCTGCTTCTTCTTTGCTCTTGATGAGTTGCTCAAGAGCGTCATCTGCTAGATCTTCATCACTTGACAGATCAATGTCGTCATTGCGCAGAATGGCACCAGCAGTTAACTCTTGTCCGGTGTGAGGCAGAGGCATCTTGACTTTCTGGGGCTTGGAGATGCGAGATAAGTCTTCGGACTGCACACTGTCTTCAGGAGGTGCAGTTGCCAGTGGCTTCGCCCTTGAGACTTTTGGTGAGGGGGCAGGCTTTGAAGCTTTAGGCTTCTTCATCTTCTTTATCTTTGGCGCTGCAGGAGCCTCTTCTGATTCAGCGTCAGCTGCAGGCTCATTCACTGTAGTCCCTTGAACTAAGATGCGGGTGATGAGGCCTTCAAGGTTGTAGAAAGGACCGATGACATTGGGTTCTGCATCTCGTGTGCCATCTGCCCTTGGTGCTGAGGGACCAGGGTTGAAGTCTAACCTCAAAGTCTTCTTGTTCTGCTTCGCTGAGTTCTGGGAAAACTGGAAGTTGCGCTTGAACAGATTGTCGTCACGACACCATAGTAGTGACGATGGGTGTGCATCAGCTGGCTGTGGCCCACGGACCATGCAGGGATAGAAGCCTTGAGCAATGGCTTCATCTCTGGACCTGGGTAGAAGATTCTTTATTGGATGTCTCCCCACGGTCTCTTGATGGCATTTTTCTCAGCATATTCTTGGGTTACAAATCGGAATTTGAACCATTGTTCTGCCCAATATCTTTGAATCCATTGGATTCGGGTCTTGCACTGATTGTAATCCTCTTCAGGATCTGTCTTGTACAGTTCTGAGAGTTCATCTGGCAGATCTCTGGATGTTTCTCCACGACGCTTTCTGCCACCCTTCCTTGCTGCTTTCTCTGAAGCCATAAACTTTAACTTGAAAGGCTTCAACACGTTCAAAGGCTTCAAAGGTTTTCGCTTGCTGGACCAACAGGAACTGGCTTCGGGAGAATTAATGTGATGCTGTAAGAATTCTGCAAATGAATGCAGACTATGAGAACCAAAGGATTCTCCCACGGACATGTACCTGTGACAGCATTAAGGTGCGAGGGAAGGGGAAGAGGTCATATGCATTCTCAGAAGATTTTGAAGATAAATCAGTTTAGAAGACATTGACCTCATTTTGCGAAGACATTCACTCATAGATAAGGAGTTGGTTCCAGATTTGTACGAATCCACAGATCAGTACAAGTGAGGAATCTAACTACTTTGTGAAGCATAAGTGAATATATTAGGCATGTTATGAGATGCAGTATGAGAGAGATCTAACTTGTGTGAATAGAAACTGCTTGTGGTAGAAAGTGACAAATCCATAGGATCAACGATGCTGTAAAAAGGAAGTTTTATTTACCACACTAAGAACTGCTAGACGAAGTGGAAGATGAGGCCGAGCAGTTCGATCTTTCGTGCCCTAACTTGGTGACGGAGGACACCTACGGCGACGGCGGAGAGGACGATGTCCGCGGTCAGCGTGAAGACGGCGTCGGAGAGGTTGTGGCAGCGAAGCGCTTCGTCGCCGGCGTCATCGAGGGCTAGCGGTGGCGCTAGGGTTCGTGCGAGAGTGGAAGAAGAGATAATGACCACTGTGAAGTGTGTATTTATAGGTACATGGGCGGCACTGCGCTATTACACAGGTGCACCTGGCGATTCGCATCTGAGGAACACGTGGCCATTATGCGGAGTTTTGGGGTTTGTTCCACGTCCCACGCACGCCTTGATTGTCGGGTGGTCTTTCCTACTTCATGTGGAGGAATGAGCATTGAAAACGGACTTAATGGTTGTCTCTGTATCTTCTGCTGACAAGGACGCAGAGGAGACATTCGACAGTTTCAATAGAATGCATATGATTTGGAGAGATAGAATTTGAGATAGAAAGCATAGAGAGGTTAGGGTCCGATCACATTCACTTAGTTCAAAAGATTCAACAATGAAGACATAGCTATAAGTGAATGCTGTAGAGGACAGAACACTAGTATATATATATATAATCAACATAGTGAAGATAATCATGAAGATATGTTGAGATCGAAGCCAAACCAAATGTGAAGACATTGCAAGGTAACGTCATGAGTGAAACACTTCAAAATAGAACATTTGGTGGTGGCGTTACCCACCGTATAGGAAGTATTAGACCCAGACACGGCGCACAATTATCATGGCGCTCCGAAGTCAAATTCCACATTAATGTATTCACACTTAGAATGTATGTCTTCATTGATTGAAGATATACTTTACTTCGTGTGTTGCACATCTAAGTCATCAATATGCATAAGGGTTAGGATGTGTGCCTGATCACAGGACATTTGAGGATTCCAGGATATTTAGCTCACACCGTAACTTGCAAAATCTCTTCTCATCCAAGGGCTTGGTGAAGATATCTGCCAATTGCTCTTCAGTGTTGACGTGTATGATATCAATATCTTACCTCACAACATGATCTCTGAGAAAGTGATGACGAATTTCAATGTGCTTTGTCTTCGAGTGCTGAACTGGGTTGTTGGCGATCTTGATGGCGCTTTCGTTGTCGCAGTAAAGTGGCACTTGCTTCAGATGAATGCCATAGTCCTTGAGTGTTTGCTTCATCCACAGAAGCTGAGCGCAGCAAGATCCAGCAGCAATGTATTCAGATTCAGCAGTGGAGAGAGATACACAGTTCTGCTTCTTTGAAGACCAACATACAAGTGATCGTCCCAGAAAGTGACACGTGCCTGATGTAGACTTGTGATCAACTTTGTCACCAGCATAATCAGCATCCGAGAATCCAACCAGATCAAACTCTGAGCGCTTTGGATACCATAATCCTAGAGTTGGGGTGTGAGCCAAATATCGAAGAATTCGCTTCACAGCTAAGTGATGCGACTCCTTTGGTGCCGCTTGAAATCGAGCACACATGCAAACACTAAGCATAATATCTGGCCTAGATGCACATAGATAAAGTAAAGAACCAATCATGGAGTGGTATACCTTTTGATCGAACTCTTTACCATTGTCGTCGGGACCCAGATGATGTTTGGCTGGCATTGGTGTTGTGAAGCCTTTGCAGTCTTGCATACCGAACTTCTTCAGGCAATCTTTGAGATACTTCTCTTGGGATATGAAGATGCCGTTGCGTTGTTGTCGTATTTGAAGACCGAGGAAGAACTTCAGCTCTCCCATCATGGACATCTGATATTGCTCTTGCATCATATATCCAAACTCTTCACTGTACTTATGATTGGTGCAGCCGAAGATAATGTCATCCACATATATTTGGCACACAAACAGTTCACCATCATATGTCTTCGTGAAGAGAGTGGGGTCTAGGGAACCAGGTATGAAGCCTTTGCTCTTCAGGAAGTATTTGAGTGTGTCATACCAGGCCTGAGGGGCTTGTTTGAGGCCATACAGTGCCTTGTTGAGCTTGTATACCATGTCAGGATGTTTTGGATCTTCAAAGCCAGGCGGTTGTGCAACATACACTTCTTCTTCAACCTTGCCATTGAGAAAAGCACTCTTCACATCCATTTGATATAGAAGTATGTTGTGATGATTTGCATAGGCCAGCAGTACGCGTATGGCTTCAAGTCTAGCCACAGGAGCAAATGTTTCATCGAAGTCAATGCCTTCCACTTGAGTATATCCTTGAGCAACGAGACGAGCTTTGTTTCTGACAACTTGACCATGCTCATCTTGCTTGTTGCGGTATATCCATTTGGTGCCTATTATATTGTTCTTCCGTGGATCAGGACGCTTAACTAGTTCCCATACATTATTCAGCTCAAACTGTTGAAGCTCTTCTTGCATAGCTTGAATCCATTCAGGTTCCATGAAGGCTTCTTCAACTTTCTTGGGTTCTATTATTGAGACGAATGCGAAGTGCCCACAGAAATTTGCTAGCTGAGTTGCCCTTGAACGAGTGAGTGGACCGGGTGCATTGATGCTATCAATTATTCTTTCAATCTGCACTTCATTGGCAACGCGAGGATGTACAGGGCGAAGACTTTGCTCTTGCTGATCATTGTCGTTGTTAGAAGGAATGTCTTCAGGTTGAGCATTGTCTTCATGTTGATCAGGTGTTGAGATGATAAGTTCTTCTTCAGGATGAGCTTCAGAAGGTATAATTTATCCAGTTCCCATTAGCTTGATTGATTCACTGGATGGAACTTCATCTAGCACATTTGGCAGTTGCCCTCTTTGTGAACCATTGGTCTCATCGAACCGCACATCCACTGTTTCAACCACTTTGTAATGAAAGAGATTGAAGACTCTGTAGGAGTGCGAATCCTTTCCATATCCAAGCATAAAACCCTCATGTGCTTTTGGTGCAAACTTTGAGGTGTGATGTGGGTCCTTGATCCAGCACCTTGCGCCAAATACTCTGAAGTAATTGACATTTGGCTTCTTGCCAGTAAGGAGCTCATAAGATGTCTTGTTCAGAAGCTTGTGAAGATAAACACGATTGATTGTATGGCATGCAGTATCAATGGCTTCAGGCCAGAATTTTCTTGGGGTCTTGTATTCATCTAGCATCGTTCTGGCCATCTCAATGAGTGTTCTGTTCTTGCGTTCGACGACACCATTCTGCTATGGCGTGTACGGGGCTGAGAATTCATGTGTGATGCCCAAGGTATCAAGATATGTATCAAGGACAGTGTTCTTGAATTCAGTGCCATTGTCACTTCTGATGTGCTTTATCTTGGCGCCATAGTTGTTCATAGCTCGATTGGCGAAGCGTCTGAAGACATCCTGCACTTCAGTCTTGTAAAGAATTATGTGCACCCAAGTGTATCTAGAGTAATCATCAACAATAACGAAGCCATAGAGGCATGCAGTAGTAGTAAGAGTTGAGTAATGAGTGGGACCGAAAAGATCCATGTGAAGCAGTTCAAAGGGTCAAGTAGTGGTCATGATTGTCTTCGAAGGATGTTTGGCCCTCGTCATCTTCCCTGCTTCACAGACACCGCATAAGTGGTCCTTCTTGAACTTGACGCCCTCGATGCCTATGACATGCTTCTTCTTCGCAAGGGTGTGGAGGTTCCTCATGCCAGCATGCCCAAGCCTCCGATGCCAGAGCCAGCATTCTGAAGCTTTTGCTAGAAGACATACGGCAAGCTGTGGTGCTGCTGAGAAATCTACTACGTACAGATCATCTTTTCGATACCCTTCAAACACTAGAGACTTGTCAGATTCCATTAGTACAAGGCAATGATATTTTCCAAATATTACGATCATGTTCAAATCGCAAAGCATTGATACAGACATTAAGTTGAAGCCAAGGGATTCAACAAACATGACTTTGTCCATGTGTTGATCCCTTGAGATTGCAACTCTACCTAGACCCAATACCTTACTTTTACCAGTGTCAGCAAATGTGATGTGGCTCTTGTCGGATGGACGTAAGGTTGAGTCCATAAGAAGACTTCTTTTGCTAGTCATGTGATTTGTACACCCACTATCAATAATCCATTCTGAAGACGTTGGTGTCGTACCCTACAGTGCAGTTAGGGGGATAGGCTTCACCAAGAGCATTGTGAAGGAAAAACATTTGACGAATCAATGGGTTATGAAAGCTTAGATCCAGATTAGGACTAATAGGGAGAGTAGCAAGCGATTCAGGAACGAAGTACATAGTAAGACCATTCGGGCATTTGATCTTGCGCCCTACAAGATGTTTAAGGTCCCCAGCAATGGCGTCAGATGATTTTGGTTTTCTGCTGGAGACCTTTCCCTGCAAAAGAGAGTTAAGCTTTCTTAGCCCTAGCAAACAGTCTTGCAGGCGGACAATAGTACTCATAAGAATAAGCAGAATAGTTCTTGGTCTTATGAACATGGCGGTTTGATGAACCGCTCTCATATTCATATGTCTGAGTATGGTTTCCCTGCAAAACATTTGCGTTAGTGCGACTCGGGTGAGTCCTCTGTCTGTATGAAGCCTTTGGACCGTATGAAGCCTTTGGTCTGAGGTTTGTCTTCTTCACGTGAGGTGTCATGATGACATTCACAGGAAGATTCTCCAGACACCTTTTCGGAACCCAGATCTTCTTCATAGGCGGTCCACTCCTGCAGTTAGTACCAATGTACCTGGCAAACACTTCACCATTCTGATTCTTAAACAGTATATAGTTTGCATCAAAGGATTCATCAATGATAATGGGGTTAGCACAGGTGAAGCCAGATAGATTGGATGGGTCTGCTGAAGGTTCCTTTACAGCAACCCACATGGTTTTGGGGTACTGCTCAGGTTTCCAGTAAGAGCCATCAGCATTCATTTTCCTTATGAACCCAACACCCTCTTTCCTCGGGTTTCGGTTCAGAATCTGCTTTTTGAGGACATCACATAGTGTCTGATGCCCTTTAAGACTTTTGTACATCCCTGTTTCAAGCAATGTCTTCAACCTAGCATTCTCATCAGCAATAGCAGTGGTATCCTCAGCAGAGGGGTTAGTTACCACATCAACAGTTGAAGATATTGCAACAGTAGTAGCAGTAGAACATTCAGCAACAGAAGTAGCATTATCACGCTCAATGCATTTAAGACATGGTGGTTCAAATCCTTCCTGAGCGGAGCTGATCTGTTTGGAGTGAAGTGACTCGTTTTCCTTTTGAAGATCTTCATGAACCGCTCTCAATTTCTCAAGATCTTGCTTCCTTTGAAGATAATCATAGGAAAGCTTTTCATGAGTTGTTGAGAGAGTTTCATGACGACTTTCAAGTTCCTGATACTTAACGTGAAGATTTTTTATGTCTTCAATTAAGGATTCAGATCAAGTCATTTCAGCACCTAACAGATCATCGCTTCTGTCTAACAGTTTTTGAATATGTTCCATAGCTTTCTGCTGTTCAGTTGCAATTTTAGCAAGTGTTTTGTAGCTGGGTTTTGAATCACAATCAGAGTCATCGTCACTAGATGTTTGATAGTGAGTAGTGCATGTGTTTACCTTGGCACCGCGAGCCATGAAGCAGTAGGTACAAGCGGAGTAGTCCTTGTCATTTGCATCGGTGTCGGTGACGAGGTCATTGTCTTCAGTATTGAAGATGGACTTGGCAACGTATGCTGTAGCCAGACTTGCGACGCCTGAATCGGACTCCTCCTCAGACTCCACCTCCGCCTCCTCAGAAGCGGACTCCTCCTCCGAGTCCATTTCCTTGCCAAAAAACGCACGTGCCTTGCCAGATGAGCTCTTCTTGTGTGATGAAGACTTTGAGGAAGACTTGGACGAAGACTTTGAGTATTTCTTCTTCTTCTTGTCGTCAGAGTCATATTCCTTGCTCTTCTTCTTCTTTTTGTTCTCATTGTCCCACTGTGGACACTCAGAGATGAAGTGGCCAGGTTTCTTGCACTTGTGACATGTTTTCTTCTTGTAGTCGTGAGCAGAAGCTTCATCATTCCTTGAGCTTGATCGGGAAGACTTTCTGAAGCCTTTCTTCTCGGTGAATTTTTGGAACTTCTTCACAAGCATAGCAAGTTCTCTTCCAATGTCTTCAGGATCATCAGAACTACTGTCAGATTCTTCTTCAGATGAGGAGACAGCTTTTGCCTTCAAGGCACGAGTTCGCCCATAGTTTGGACCGTAGATATCTCTTTTCTCAGAAAGCTGAAACTGATGTGTGTTGAGCCTCTCAAGTATGTCAGATGGATCGAGTATCTTGAAATCAGGACGTTCTTGAATCATCAGGGCTAGGATGTCAAACGAACTATCAAGTGATCTCAGTAGTGTCTTGACGACTTCATGTTTGGTGATCTCAGTAGCGCCGAGGGCTTGAAGCTCATTTGTGATGTCAGTGAGTCGGTCAAAAGTGTGCTGGACATTCTCATTGTCATTTCGCTTGAAGCGGTTGAAGAGGTTGCGAAGGACACTGATTCTCTGATCTCTCTGGGTTGAGATGCCTTCATTGACCTTGGAGAGCCAGTCCTAGACCAGCTTAGATGTCTTCAAAGCACTCACACGGCCATACTGTCCTTTGTTCAGGTGACCACAGATGATATTCTTGGTAGTAGAGTCCAGTTGAACAAATTTCTTGACGTCAGCAGCAGTGACACCTTCTCCAGCCTTGGGAACGCCGTTTTCGACGACATACCATAGGTCGACATCAATGGCTTCAAGATGCATGCGCATCTTATTCTTCCAGTAGGGATATTCAGTTCCATCGAAGACGGGGCACGCAGCGGAGACTTTAATTATCCCTGCAGTCGACATAGCTAAAACTCCAGGTGGTTAAACCGAATCACACAGAACAAGGGAGCACCTTGCTCTGATACCAATTGAAAGTACGTTATATCGACTAGAGGGGGGTGAATAGGCCATTTTTATGAAAGTCTTCAAAACATGGAAGTTATGAAGACAAACGATAGAAATAAACCTATTACCATGCAGCGGAAGGTAGACTACACTAGGCAAGTCATAGTCAAGTGTTCAATGAAGTGAAAGCACAATGACTTAATAGAAGCAATGTAGTAAGGATCAGGTAGGAAGATATTATGAAGCCATACAGAGCATGCAGTCACTCAGTGACGACAAAAGATAGTGCAAACATACAATGACTTCACAAGGAGCAACAGTAAGTAAAGGGAAGGGAAGATGAAACCAGTGACTCGTTGAAGACAATGATTTGTTGGACCAGTTCCAGTTGCTGTGAGAACTGTACGTCTGGTTGGGGCGGCTAGGTATTTAAACCTTAGGACACACAGTCCCGGACACCCAGTCCTCACCGTATTCCCCTTGAGCTAAGGTCACACAGACCTCGCCCAATCACTCTGGTAAGTCTTCAAGGTAGACTCCCAAACCTTCACAGACTTCGTTCACCAGCAATCCACAATGTCTCTTGGATGCTCAGAACGCGACGCCTGACCGGCTGGAGGATGCACAGTCCTCAAGTGTAATAAGTCTTCAGATCACACAGACAAGAAGACTTAAGTGATGCCCAATTCTCTCTGGCTCTGGGTGGTTAGGGCTTTATCCTCGCAAGGAATTCTCTCTCAAAGGCTTCGAGGTGGGTTGCTCTCAAACGACAAAAGTCGTACTCTCAATCTAAGCAGCCAACCGTTTATGGTTGTGGGGGGTGGGCTATTTATAGCCACTTGGCAACCCGATCTGATTTGTCCGAAATGACCCTGGGTCACTAAGGAACTGACACGTGTTCCAACGGTCAGATTTCAAACTCACACGGCAACTTTACTTGGGCTACAAGCAAAGCTGACTTGTCCGACTCTGGACAAGATTCGCTCTCATAGTCTTCACTCGAAGACATAGGTTTTTGGTTAGGCATCACTTCAGTCAGTCTGACTGGTTCTCTTGGACCCCACTTAACAGTACGGTGGTTCCTATGACTCAACACAAAAGAAAAAGAACTACGAAAGATCTAAGTCTTCGAGCTCCATAGGCTTCATGTGGTGTCTTCTCTTGTCATAGTCTTCAATGTGAATATCTTCATATACCACCTTTGACTTCAATGTCTTCATACATTTTTAGAGGTCATCTCTGGTAGGAAAACCGAATCAATGAGGGACTTCTACCTGTGTTATCCTGCAATTCTCACAAACACATTAGTCCCTCAACTAGGTTTGTCGTCAATACTCCAAAACCAACTAGGGGTGGCACTAGA